>NW_007256174.1:496279-531528 GCF_000164805.1 Carlito syrichta | reverse complement strand
GTTACAGAGTGAGACTCCAACTCAAAAAAAAAAAAAAAATACCTGGACAGATTGACTAAAAAGAGAGAAAGCCCAGATAAACAATTAGAAATGCAGTAAGTGAAGTCACAATTGACCCTGAAGAAATTGAGAAGATTATCAGAGATTACTATTAAAAAATCTGTATACAAATAAACTAGAAAATCTTAAGGAAATGGAGTACTTCCTAGCATCACAAGGTTGATCACAACCTCCCAAGGTTGAAACAAGAAGAAATTGATACTCTAAACAGACCAATAACAATCCAGTAAATTGACTCAGTCATAAAAAATCTACTCACCAAAAAAAGTCCCAGACCAGTTGGTTTTCCAGCTGAATACTACAAGACATAAAAGGAAAAGCTGATATCAATCTTACTGGAAGTATTCCAGGCAATCAAGAAAGATGAACTGTCCCCCAACTCATTTCATGAAGCCAACATCACACTGATAAACCTGGCAAAGATCCAACAAGGAAAGAGAATTACAGGCCAATCTCCTTGATGAACATAGATGCAAAAATTCCAAACAAGATTCTAGCAAATCTGATTCAACAACACATTTCAAGGATTATACACTATGACCAAGTGGGTTTCATTCCTGGGATACAGAACTTGTTCAACATTTGCAAGACCATAAACATAATTCAGCACATCAACAGATATAAAATCAAGAACCACATGATTAAACAAAATCCAGCATCCCTGCTTGATAAAAGCCCTTGAGCACCTAGGGATAGAAGGAACATTCCTCAAAACAGTAAAAGTCATCTATGATAAACCCACAGCCAATATTGTGCTCAACTGGTAGAAATTGGAAGCATTCCTCCTAAAAACAGGAACAACACAAGAATGTCCATTCCCACCCCTCCTGTTTAACATAGTGTTGAAAGTCCTAACCAGTGTAATCAGGCAAAGGAAGGAAATCAGGGGTATCCAAATAGAAAACAAGGAAGTTAAGCTGTCTTTCTTTGAGGATGATGTGATTCTAAATCTTGAAAACCCCAGAGAGTCAAAAGCCTCGCACTGATAATTGACTTTGGTAAAAATCTGAGGATACTAATTCATGTGCAAAAGACTAACTCATGTACAACAGCAACAAGCAGACAGAGAACCAAATAAAAAGAACAGTCCTATTCACAATACCCATAGAAAAAATGAAATACCTTGGCATACACCAAACCAGAGAAGTGAAAGTTCTTTACAATGAGAACTACAAAACGTTACTCAAAGAAATCAAGGCTGACACCAATGGTAAAACGTTCCATGCTTTATGCACAAAAGGAATCAATATTGTCAGGATATCCATTCTACCCAATGAAGTCTACAGAAACAATGCAATACCCATCAAATTACCAACATCATTTTTCTCAGATCTGGAAATGACAATACAGAAATTCCTATGGAAACAAAAAAGAGCACGAATAGCCAAAATAATCCTCAGCAAAAGGAACAAAGAAGGAGGTATCACACTTCCAGACGTTAAACTTTACTACTAGACTACAGTAACCAAAACAGCCTAATACTGGTATGGTAATAGGTACATAGACCAATGGAACAGGACAGAGATTCCAGAAGCAAAAACTCGGTCTCTCAACCAACTCATCTTTGACAAAGTCATCAGTTTAACAGCCACTGGGGAAAGAGATTATATTTAGCAAATGGTACTGGGAAAACTGACTGACCACATGCAGAAGAATGAAACTGGACACCTACATATCACCATATACAAAAATCAACTCCAAATAGATCAAAGATCTAAACATAAAACCTCAAACTATAAGAATCCTAGAAGAAAATGCAGGAAACACTCTTATGCTCATCAGCATAGGCAACCAGTTCTTAACCAAATCCCCAAATGCAAACACCATAAATGTTAAAATAGGCAAATGGGACTTCATCGAACTGAAAAGCTTTTGCACAGCAAGAGAAGCCATCAAGAGAATAGGGAAACAACCCACAACACGGAAAGAAAAATATTTACAAATTATGTATCTGACAAAGGCCTAACATCCAGGATCTACAAGGAACTCAAATGAGCTGAAAGGAAAAACAGGCAAACAAACAATCCTATCAAAAAGTGGGCAAAGGACATGAATAAACACTTCTCAAAAGAAGATATACAAGCAGCCAACAGACACATGAAAAAATTCTCAGCCTCACTAATCATCAAAGAAATGCAAATCAAAACTACAATGAGATACCACCTAATTTCAGTAAGGATGGCCATCACTAATAAATCAAAAACAACAGGCACTGGTGCAGATATAGAGAAAAGAGAACAATTCTATAATGTTGGTAGGATTGCGAGCTAGTTCAATCCCTATGGAAAACAATGTGGTGATTTCTAAAAGAACTAAAATTGACTTCCCTACAATCCAGCAATCCCTCTGCTGGGAATATACCCAGAGGAACACAAATCGTTCTACAAAAATACACCTGCACATGCAGATCTATAGCCACACTATTCACAATAGCAAAAACATGAAACCAACCCTACTTCTCATCAAAAGATAAAGAAAATGTGGTACATATACATGATGGAATATTATGCAGCCATAAAGAAGAACAAAATCATGGACTTCTCAGTAAATTGGATGGAGTTGGAGACCATCATATTTAGTGATCCATCAAAGAAGCAAAGAACTGAATAATGCATGTTCTCACTCATAAGTGGAACCTGAACATTAATCACATTAGCACAAGGGAGAGATCAGCCGTCACTGGGCACTGCCAGGGGAGTTGGGGGACACATAACAACACAAAGGGTACCTAGTCCCAAACTAGGAGAAGTGAGGGCTGGTTGGAGGCCCAAACTACACCTGCATGTAGCCTACAGGTGTAGTTAATCCTTACTTGAACCCCACATCTCTACAATGAAATAATTTTTTTTAAAAAAGAATATTACCAACATCCCTGCTATTGTCTGCATGGTTTATGCCAGGCTTGAAGAAGAAAATACAACTGGTTGTTTAGTGTTCTCAAATCCCCTGCTGGATCCTTCATGAGGGCAGGATGTGTATTTATTTGTGCACTTCTGTGACCTCAATTCCAGCAGAGGTCCTGTCATGGTGCTAGAGCTCAAGAGCTGCTTATTGAAATGAATTAAGTCTGATGGCAGCAATGTCTGACATGCCGCCACTCCCTCAAGTTTTCTCTTCCCCAGGCTAGATGTGCCTCAGAGTCTTCAGCCACTATAGACCCCAAAATCACTCCAGATCCTCCCCAAGGGAACAAGCTTCCACTCTACAGAGGTCCTGTCTAAGTATAAAACAGCACATGAGGGCTGAGCTGCTCAGGATCCTCAGATTAAGACCTTCTTCTGCCTACGGACAGTCTTCTGCTCTGAATGTGTCTGAGATGTTGCTCGCCTTTCTGACAGCGCCGTGACCCCACTGCCTGTGGGCCAGGAGGGTGCTACAAGGAGGAGGTGCCAGAGCAGCCTGCAAACTGTTAACAGAGTAATTCCTCTGCATGGAGTGATCTGCTGCCCCACAAACGTATGACAGAGAAATAGATCTCTTTACAGATGAGTAGAGAAAGGCCCAGAGAGACACGTGTCATCTCAGGAAAAGGGTGTGGAATTGATTGTAGCGAGAGGGAGTCCCCCAGAGGGATAAGTGGTGAGCTGTAGTCGTTCACACACTGTGGCTTGAAAACAGAAAAATGTCCAGGATCAGAAAGATGAGCCTAGAGCAAAATGAGTCATTAGAGGTTTTCTTTTTTAAGCAACATCATTGAGATATGATTGGCACACAAAAAGCTGTACGTAATTAATGTATACAACTTGATAAGTTTGGAGATAAATATGCTCTCAAGAAACATCACCACAATCAATGCCATAAACTTGTCTATCACCTCTAAAAGTTTCTTTCCACTCTCTTTTAAAAAATTTTTTTCAAGGGTACCTGCACAATGAACATTTGTATCCCTAACTCTGAACTGTACTCCACAATCTTTAAAATAAAAAAAATTTTAAAGTTTAAATAGATAAATAAATAATTTTTCTTTTGTAGTAGCCAGTAATACCACTTCTGGGTATATATCCAAAGGAATTGAAACCAGGATCTTGAAGATCCTTGATCAATACTCCCTTGATCATCATAGCATTGTTCTCAATACCACAATACAGTTATTATATCCATCAATGGATAAAGAAATGTGCTACACATATTCAATGGAATATTATTCAGCCATTACAAAGAAGGAAATCCTGCCATTTGTGGGAACATGGATGGCGCTGGGGGACATTATGCTAAGTGAAGTAAGCCAGGAACAGAAAAACAAATACTGCTGGAGGTTGTCATGAGATCTGGCTTGGTGATCATGCAGGGAGAAGTAGCCCTGACTCAAAAAACTTACATTTAGGTTCTAAGAAATACATAGAAATAACCTTCAAGCCCAAATTTCCTTTTCTGTAGTGGAAGATTGTATTATATCTAGCTCTTCATACCCAAGTAATAGTACTCTGCATCCAACCTCCCTTGCCATGCTTTTGCTTTGGCTTGACCACATGCCCTGCCTTAGCAAATGGGATGTTAGTTGTCATGACAGGAGACTTGAAATGAGACTGGGTTTGCTTCTGTGCTCCGGTGATCTACTCTGACCTGAAATTCCCTGGGGGAGTATCTATACCTTCAGCCCAGGACCCAGACCTGAGCCCAACCTGCAGGCTGGAGCCAGGATCAGCCAGACCCAAAGCCTGAACGACAGCCACATCATGGAACCCAGCCCAGATCAACCTATCCACAGTCAACCAGAAAGACCTATGAAGAGTGGAGAAAAATGCTCATTGCTTTATGCCACTGGGTTTCTGTGAGTGATTGTTGTACAGTTTTTTTAAAAAAAGACTACAATAACTGGTGAAAAGAGAGCAGCACCAATTCTGATGAAATCCTTGCATCATGTTCAGAGTTAGAAATCATGGTAGCAATGACAATCTTTTGCACACTATAACATATGCCACATGTGGGTTGTTTATATTCTTATTGGGTAAATAATCCAAATGTGTCTCAAATGGAGTGAAAAAAGAACATAATTCAGTGTAAATCAAAAGAAAAAACAAAGTAATTTATATCATCTTATTTCCCACTGCAGTCTCTTTACAAAGATCTGATAGTGCTTGTTTTCTACTTAAAACTCTCTGTAACTTAGAAGGTGTCATAAAAAACCTCATGAGGCGCTAGTGGCTTTTAACAGTGTAACTCCATCTTGCTTTTTCTGCTTTTTCTCTGGTCTTTCACTTGCCTTATGTGGCTCATTGTATGTCCCAAGAGCCAAATTTGGGCTAAAGATGTTTCTGTAAGCAACCCAAAACCTTTCACTCTGTGTATTTGGACAAGCCGTTACAATTCCCAAATGCTGCCTCCTCTAGAAAGCTGCTCCTGTAATCAGTCACTCCCTTCTCTTGTCTACACAGCACCCTATTCATAATCCTTTGAGCACATACCACATTATATGGTAAATTGTTGCCTTAGTAACCCCTCAATGAACCATTTCTCTGAGTGTTCATGCCCTTGTAGAGTCTTTTCCCACTAATAGATTGTAGCAAGATTGCTGTGCCCATTCTAGAATGAGCCCTTAATTTAACCTGGTAGTTTCTTCTTCTTCCCTCATGGAAGATCTTTCTAGAAACTCAGCCACCACATCATGAGGTTGCCCAAGCAGCCAAGTGGAGAGGACTAAATGAATGAGAACTGAGAAGTGAAATATGACAATTACAGCTAAGTTCTATTCAAGCCTCTCAATGATTCCAACCTTCTAAACATCCCTGAAATTCTAGTCTCACTTGAGCATCCAATTGAATGTCCAGATGTCAGCATCCTTCTCAGCACCCCAGCAAGGCAATGTGGAGCAGAAAATTGTCCAGTGAACCCACAAAATCATTAATAGTAATAACATTGTTTTAGGTCACTAAAGTTGTCACTTGTTTTGCACCAAAAGATAACAAACACCGCTATCTGTCATTGTTCTCAGTTGCAGTGTTCTCAGTTGCAAATCTCCATTCAGTCATTTATTAAAGGAAATTTGGAAGATTGAAGAATGTCATAAAGGGCCAGAAAACCAGGTATAATGGCTATACATGCAGTAACAAAACCTCAGTTAATGCACTGACTATTCATGGAGACCCCAGTGTGGATGGGCCATACATGGGCACTTTGACTCCCACCACAGCTATAAGATATCCACCTCTGCTCCTAGAAAGCTGAGTGCCTCTCTATTATCATCACTGAATGGATTCCAAGCTTTATCTCCTTCTTCATGTCTCACTGTTAAATCCAAGTTTAGAGTCAATATCTCTGATGAATAGAAATTGGGTCATATGCTAGGTCCTAGAGTTAAAGGAATCTTGAAAAGTAGGTGTATTCGTTTCCTATTGCTGCCATAACAAATAATCACACTCTTGGCAGCTTACGTGATACAGATCTTACAGTCTGAAGGTCAGAAGTCTCACTGGGCTATAGGCAAGGTATTCGTAGGTCTGTGTTCTTTCTGGAAGCCCTAGGGGGAATCCATTACTTGTCTCTTCCATCTTCTAGAGTTTTCCTCAGTTCCTCAACTCATAGCCCCCTTCACATCACTCTGACCTCTGCTTCCACTCTCATATCTCCTTCTCTAAATATGCTTCTCCTGCCTCCCTCTTTCCTTACAAAGATATCTGAAATTACTTTGGGCCCACCCAGATAATCCAAGCCCTATATCAAGATAGTTAACTTAATCAAATCTGCAAAGTCTCTTCTGGGAGTTAGAACATGGACATCTTTGGGTAGCCATTATTTTGCCCAGCACAGTGAGTTTCTGATTTTGATCTTAGAAAGGTATAATTCAGAAAATAGAATATTGTCCAAAAACAGAAAAGGATTTGACAACTGTTTTGTTTTTGAGTTGGAGTCTCGCTCTGTTGCCCAGGTTGGAGTACAGTAGGCCAACCAGGGTGCTCAGGGCCAACCCAGCAATGACCTGCTGGGATCCGGTGATCCTTCTGCCTCAGCTTTTCAAGTAGCCAGAACTACAGGCATGTGCTACCATGCCAGGCTAATTTTTGATGTATTGTAGAGACGAGGTCTCGACAAGTTGCCCAGGCTGGTCTTGAACCCATGGGCTCAGGTTATCCACTCACCTCGGCCTCCCAAAGTGCTGGGATTACAGGCTGAGCCCCTGAACCTGACCAATAACTGTTATTAGTGCTGGTTTCAGATATATAATGTTTCTCTCTCTTTGTCCCTATTGAAAACAGTCATGCCCATGCAACTTGCTTCGGCCATTGAATACAAGTATAAGTTAATTGTGGCACTTCTGGATAACAATCCTACTTGTAGCAGTGTGCGGCTCACCATGTTCTTTCTCTTTTCCTCTACCACAGCCACCGGCAAATGGCAGCCTCTCTAACAACCTGAGTCCCAGAGTAAGACAGAGCCCACAGATGACCCATGATGAACATGCAGCATTCATGAGAAAAAAATTTTGTTGTAAGTCACTAAAATTTTAAGGCATAACTAACCCATCTCAATGTTCAATCAAAAGCATGTGCACTACAAGAACATGTTGTAATTATATGTGTCCAAATATATCTCTAAGAACGCCTGTCCACTGATTCCAACTGAGCTATCTTGGTCAAGATCCAACAATGATTAAAGAATCCAGAGATTAGTGATCATGCCAACACCTTCTAAATCCAACTTGATATATCCTCCCATAACTTCTGAAGGTATGTATATGTACATATGCACATATGTGTGCACACACAGAGAGAGAGAGAGAGACAGATACAGAAAGAGAGAAAGAGATTGCAGCTCACAGAGAAGCTGCCCCTTCATTGCCTTCTTCTGGCACAGCCTCTGGCCAGGAAAGCCAGTGGACTGCAGGAGAGAAATGACAACACTGATTCCGACTTGCTGGGTAGCTCAGAAGCCTAAATGGAGATGAAGAGCTAAGTCGACTGACAGGGAAGAGAGACACCCAGCTGAACAAATAGACTTGACAAGCTGGTTATAACTGTGTCTGCCACAACTCCTTGGCTCCGGGAAATGTAAGAAGACAGCCTGAGTCCTGGTGAGGCAAGCCAGTTAAGGGCCAGGAAAAGCCTCCCCCACATATGTACTCACTAGAAAGGTCTTCACTAGGGATGGCTGTTTGCCAGAGAGCCAGGTCTGGAAGACAGCTTGAAAGAAAAATGAGAAAACTGTTATGGGGAAGCGGGGGGTAAGAGGGAGCCTGTGTATGTCAGTGTGAGGACTGGGATGAGTAGAAAAACCAGAATGCAATTTGTCCTAGAAATAAATGCAGTGCCTTTCCTTCAATGGTGTGTAGCACAGGGGTGATTCTCAATGAGTCTGGCAGAGACAGACTTCTGTAATTTGGGGGTAGCTCAATGGTGAACATGCTTTTGAAATCAGACCTACCAGGTTTAAATTCTAACCACTGAGAGTATACCGGGAGCTAAAATGACCAAATTCAAGCTTGATGCACTTCATATATTTTACTAATTTTTGTTCTTACATTTAGTACCATGCTGAAACATCTATGACATTCTTCCATGCAATCATGTATTAATTCTTTCTCTTTCAAGAATCATGAATGAGACAGCTATCCTGTAATCTTGAAAGAAACAAGGCACAATCTCTGCCCTTAAAGGAGGCGCAGATAATACAAACATATAAAAGTTAACCATACACCAGTGATCTCCAAAGTAGAAGAAGGAGCACGTTAACCAGCAGTTCCCAAGACAGCCGTTTGAATAGAAAGAGAAAATACGAGAATTCCTATTTCTTTTCCTCTCATATTTTATGTATGTTTTATAATTTATATAATAAAACAATACAGTGGCACTTGTAAATAATAAATAAAGAAACATGCAAGAAAATATACTTTGGAGATATGGGCTCAAAAATGTGTACTGATGGAATGAACAATTGAAATCCTAGTGATTTTAGATTTCCTGGTTAAAAGGACAAAGAGATAATAGCCCTCAATTTCTCCTCATCCATCTTCCCATTGAAATACCTATGAAAATAGACTCAAGAGAATTAAAGGTGCAATAATATTGAAAGCTATAAATAAAGCTTGGTTATCTACCACAGCCCAAGAGGAATTTCCACTGAGCTAACAATGAGAGGGTTATGAAGCAGAACAAGACCACCAGCAGAAAGAAGCGAGATTTCCAAATATCTCTATTGTCTGCACCTACCTGGAAGACCACAGCTTTGTTACCAAAAGGAAGGACAGCAGGAGGACTGTGTTAAGTACCTAATGCTGTGTATCAAATAATCTGACATTTAACGTCTTAAAACCACCATAAACATTTATTATCTTACCCAGTTCAGCAGATCAGAACATAGGAGCAGTTTGATTGAGCAGATCTGGCTTGGCATGTCTCAGGAGAAAGACAGGAGACAAAGATCCTTATAATCAGATGAATCTGTTTGAGACTTGAAATCAGAAATAAGCAATATTATAAAGAAACATGCAAGCAATAACCATCACAACCATCACTATATGACAGCTATAGATATTCTAATCATCTATAATTACAAACTGAGGCTAGATGAACCACTTCCAAGGTGGCTCACTCACATGGCCAACGAGTTGGTTTCTCTTCATGTGGGATCTCCACAGAGCTGCTTGAGTATCCTTCCAACACGGCAGGGGCTTTTTTCAGAGAACATGATTTAAGAGACCATGATGGAAGCCTCAATACATTTTGTGACCTGATCTTTAAAAATTACACACAGGGAATAAATACTAGAAGGAGGGATTGCTGAGGCCATGGTAGAGGCTGACTATTACAGAATGTTCTGGCACAGCCAGGCCCTTTTTCTGTCCCTGTCACTTTCTCTCTCTCTCTCTCTCTCTCTCTCTCTCTCTCTCTTTCTCTCTCTCTCTCTTTCTCTCTCTCTCTCTCTTTCTCTCTCTGCTTTTCTCTTCCTCTGTCATATGTATTTCCTCCATTAATTGTTATCTGTCTACATATTTTCTTCTACTTATTTTCAACAATACCACAACAGATATTAGTATCGTTGGCATTGTCATTCATTGTTACTGAGAAAATGAACACACACTTCATGTTGTAAGTAATGTTCTCATCCACCATTTCATTGGATCTCATGGAATTCCAGTAAACTGTCTCAAGATTATGAGGCTCAGAGGGAAATCACAATAAACAAAGCCATCACAGGAGTTCCCACCAAATTAGAGATAAGGAAAAGGTGAGTCAACTATAATATCTATTTGCAAAAGAAGGGAAAATTTTACTAATCTCACAACTAATAGCAACAAAAGATATATCTATGTATATCTATATACATATATGTCTATCTATCTAGATATAGATGTTCCTAATAAATCACTTGGGGTAGAAGAAAACTCCTGAGGTGTGGGTTCAGGAGGAACCAAGGCAACAAAGGAGGTGCCCAAATCTCTGCCTGAGATAAGGAAGAGAATATGTTTTTATTTTTGAAAAGATTTTCCTGCCATTTCCCAATTCTGCAGCCTCCACTGGCAGAGGTCAGTGTCCCAAGGATCAACAAACGATTGACTAGTGGGGAACACATGCATGGATTTTCCAATACAAAAGAGAGGACATCCTTTTCCAACTGGCAGTGGGTGAAGTCTTACCCTCTGATGCCCATTTACCTCTACTAAGCCACTTCCCTGTAGAGTATAAGGTTCTGTAATGGTTAGACCCCGCTCCAGGTACAATTACTATACCAGGGAAAGAGAAGTCACTGCACAAAGGAGGGTTCTTTGTTGCAAACAACATAAGTCATTCTGCATAATATGGTCATGAAAATAACACATTAAGATGCTCAAAACATCTCTGAGCAGAGCAAAGAAGTGACTTCTATTCTACCCACTCCAAACACACTTGTGTGGGGAATCCTCTAATAAAACCATCAGAACCATCACTATATGACAGCTATGATGATCAGAATGAATGACAGAAAACCTACCACTGCTGCCCCCAAAGAACCAAATAGCTGAACCACTTTTAGTACAAGAATCTTTCCTTTCCAGGCTAAAGCCTCATATTGCTTATTTCTGATTTCAAGTTTCAAACAGATGCATCTGATTATAAGGACCTTTGTCTCCTGCCTTTCTTCCAGCTAAAAGTGAACTTTGGGAGGCAAATCTCCTGGGTTCTACACTGAGAAGACAAGAGTCATAATGTGAAAAATAATTAAGATGTAGTGAGGCTATTTAATAGGTACTGGACTACTACAAATGACATATGTCAACTGCAGAGATAAATGATGGCAATTAATATAAATTAGTGAGAAGGGGAAGTGAAGTGCTTTCTTCCCAGTGGCCACCCACCCACACTGTCCAGAACAATATCACAACAGATATCAGTATTGCTGGCATTGTCATTCATTGTTATTGAGAAGATGAGCACATACTTCGTGTTGTAAGTAAGGTTCTCATTCACCATTTCACTGGACCTCATGGAATTCCAGTAGAGTAAACTGTCTCAGGATTATGTGACTCAGAGGGAATTCAGAATAAACAAAGCCATCACAGGAGTTCCCACCAAACTAGAGATAAGGAAAAGGTGAGTCAACATTACAGCACAGGATATCCCTGTGTGCTTATCTTGGATTTGGAGGTAGAAAACCTCAGCCTTGCAGACAGGAACATGTGCCCGTCTTTACCCACAAGCATCCTCAATTTCTTTCACATGGACTTTAAGAACGCAGATGATTTTGTATATGAAAATGTGTGTGTGAATTTGTTTTCCCTTTCCTTTCCACCAAAGTCACCCATAACTACGAAGCAGAGCTCCAGATATGCACACCAGAACCAGAGTTACTAGGTACAGTGGTCCTTTGTCATTTTATGACTAACTTGAATCCAAATTTCCTTCATCTTTGGCAGTAGTCACCAAACTGTGTTACACTCTTGGTGGTAAGAAACATTAGGAGGACAGATAACTCCTCTCCCCATCTAACAACTGGGAACTCCTCTTCCCATTCAGCAGCTGGAAAACCACACCACCTGAGCCTATCTGACTGGACACTCCTATCTTGAACACCGAATCTCAGCTCTCTTCCCTCCCTCGGTGTCTGTCACTTTTGTGAGCCTGGTTTCCAGCCCTTTCATCAGTTCCCGATCTCACTCACACACTTCCCACAGGTTATTTTCCTGCTTAAGTTATGCAAGGTCAAAAAACCCATGATTAATACAGCCTTCAGGTAATGCTAATCATTAGAGAATTCGAGTTTTGTTAGCCGCCCAGCTTCATCAGGGTTAAGGAACCATTTTTGTTGGACTTTCTGAAAGGCCTTTATGTTTCAATAAACGTCATCATTTGCACTTTCTGTTCCAAGCAAGCACTGTCCTAGATAATGGAGACTCTAAGATGAAGGGGTAACAATCATTCCTCTCTAGGAGTTTGCAGCTGGCAGGATTTCAAAGCTGTTCAAGGCCTTCCTCTGCCATCACTATCTTTTCAGACACTTAGAAATCAAGTTAAAGAAATAATTGATCTCACCAAAATCTCTCCTTCTCTTTTTCTTCTTTTTCCTTTTTTTTTTTCTTGAATCAGGGTCTCACTCTATCACCCAGACTAAAGTATAGAGCACAATCATGGTTCATTGCAGTCTCGACCTCCTAGGCTCAAGCAATCCTCCCTCCTCGGCCGCCCAAAGTGCTGCTGGGATTACAGATGTGAGCCACCAAACGCGGCTCATCTCTCCTTTTATATTAAAAAAAAAAACAAACTAAGAACCAGGAAGATCAAGAGATTCCTCAAAAGTCTTTATAGCAATTTCCAAATAAAGTTAGATCCAGAACTCACCTTCCAAAATCCCAGGACAGAGATCTTTTCCCGTCATCACCCCACCTGCATGGCATCTAAGCAGCAGACGTCATCTGCCCTTTCCCTGATTTTTGCCAACTGGCTGACACTGAGATGCTGGCAAGCAGACTTGTGAATGCCCAGTTAAGCTCAGCTGGGATTATCTGCAAAACGGAACACTACCTGAGGAGGAAAGCAGTCTCACGGAGGGCCCTGCAGAGACACTGTGGAGGACAGGTTTAGAGTTAGCATGTCCAAAAGAGAAATGGGAAAAGAGACAGGCCAGAGAGCATGCCCGTCTGCCTTTCCAGCACACAGCCCAGGAGCATATGGCACATCATTAGCCACCTGGGAGATAGTTTATTGAGCCACAAATGGAGAATTATGACTTCAGGTGAGAAATATCGGCAGGTAGCCCAGCCCTCAGAAGACAGAGAAAAACCTGTTTCCATGCAAACACCTCCAGTCATCATGAACAAAAGCATACAGGGGCCGAGGGATGACAGAGTATAGGGACACTTGGGTCTATCAGATGTCATGATCTGGGAGGTCTTTGAAGCCCACAGAGTCTTCCAGACACTTCTCATGGTCCCCGGGAGCCCCTCCTGATGTATTGCAGGACGGCAACCTGGCAGCAGCCCTCACGGACACAACTGAGCTTGTGGTTCCAAGACTCCTGCTTTTCGTGGTTGGGAAGATCCACTTGACACAGAAGAATTGGTAGAAGCTCCCCTGAACTGGGTCCATGTGACCTCTTTGCTTTGATTCCCTCCCACTCTATGCTAAGAGGAGATGAAGGAAAAGGGTCTGACTCCTAAGGCCACCGCTTCCCAGCTATGTAACCTTAGGCTGTCACTTCACTTCCATATTCCCTGGCTTCCTGTCCATAAAATGGGAGCAATGTTATGTAGAAAACAGGAGCTACTACTTCGAAAGCTCTTAGAAGCACATCTAGCACATCGTACAGGCTCAATAAGGATCAGAGGTCAATATCACCACCTCACAGATGCCTGAGCTCACTCATACTTAATTTGTTATATTTCTTCTCAGCATTCCTCTCACTGAATTCTCCCACAATCCACATGCCCCTAATTCCCCACCCCTGTGCCTTTGATAACTTCCCTTGAAGTTCCTTGTCCCCTTGTTTCTGCACATCTATAAGCTATGCCTCCTCCCAGGCTCAGATCTGACTGTAGTTCTTCAGAGAGCATCCCTCATAGCCAAAGACGGAAATAACCAACACCTCTTTTCAACTCTCATGATGTACGTGCCCCCATCGTGGCTCTTGGCTCTCTCTACATTGTGTTAGAATCACGTATGCCTGTTATCTCTCCTACTTCCCAACCACCTACTGTGTGGAGCAGGGGGACTTGGTAAACATTGATGGAATGAGTGCATAAATGAATAAAGGAATAACATTTACTCTGCAGAGCTTCTGGTTTCCTGTGACCTGCTCCTGGTGTCCTCCACTCTGCTATACCTTCTTGCTCAGAGAAGAAGCACCATTCACCCACTCTCTTGCAAGCATCTGCAGGTGGGTGCTTTCAATGGGCTTTGTGCCAAGTCCTGAGAGGCAGTCTTCAAAGGAGAGTCAGAACTCCACCTGGCTTTGGCTAAGTGAGATAAATCGGGACAGGAAGAAAGGCGGAGTCAGGAGAAGAGAAGGGTAAGGAAATGTACAGCGAGGTGTCAGGGAGCTGTCAACACAGGCACAGACTGCAGAAGTTGGAGTAATGGCAGTTAAGCCAGCGTAGGTTGGCTGGGGTCAGACCACAAGGTTCTTGCTAAAGCTAGCAGGTTTTATTCTACAAACAGTGGGGAGTCCCTGAACATTCACAGGAGACGATTCCGATAAAGTGCTTAGCATGAAGATTGACACATAGTGAGCATTCAATAAATGTTAGCTGTTATCATTATTCATTTAATTAAAGTCTTAGGTCTAAGGAGGTAGCCCTTGGATGTTGTGAGATAAAAATATCCAAGTAGTAATATGCATGTTTGCTGCTACCATCCACACACTGTGTGACCGTATGAAAGTCTCCAAACCTCTTTGGGCCCCAGTCACCTCATCCATAAAATAAGCGTGCTGCATTTGGTGGTCTCTGACTTTTTCTTCCTGCTATACAGTCCCTGATCCTGAGACTCTGCTAACAGCTTCTATTCCTGATCTCACTGACCTATCCTTTCTGTGAATACCACCTCTTGGGGCATACCATGCAAATCTACACTCTCTTGCATCTTTCCTCATTGTCCCGATTTCCAGAGCTTCTGGTTTGCCTAGAAACTATGTCTTTATTCAGGTGTTCCATCAGGACCTGCCAAAGAACTGAGTACCTAGATAACTCTCAGTAGCTATTGATTTAGGAGGAGTCCTGGGAAAACTGGAGTTAAAATTCAGCATTGTCTTAATAATGATAAAAACGAGGAGAAGGAAGAGGAAGTGAAAAAGAAGAGGAGAAGAAGAAGAGGAGGGGGAGGAGGAGGAGGAAAAGGAGTGGACGTGGATAAGGACAAGGACAAGGAGGAAATAACACTGAGTGTCTAACATGTTCTGGGCTCTACTAAGCATTTTACATACCGAGCAGACATAACCATCAGTCCAGAAATTTAGATGTTTAAGAAATATCGCTAGGCTCAGTGGCTCAGCCTGTAATCACGTGCCTTTGGGAGGCTGAGGTGAATGGATTGCCTGAGCCCGCGGGATCGAGACCCGCCTGGGCAGCGAGACCTCATCTCTACAATAAATCAAAAAATCAGCCAGGCATGGAAGCGCATGCCTGTAATTCCGGCTACTCGGAAGGCTGAGGCGGAAGGATCGCCGGATCCCAGCAGGCGAGGCTGCGGTGGCCAGGAGCGGCCACTGCACTCCAATCTGGGCGACCGAGTGAGACTCCGACTCAAAAAATAAAAAGAAAAAGAAACATCACACTCTCTTATTCCTTGAAGCCCATCTAATTTCAACATTGTGCCCCTACCCCATGTGGGCTGTCAGGAGATTCCCCTCTTGATGGTTTTTTGGGTCGCCTTCACTGTCTAAGGTGCACCCATCACCAGGAGTCCTGTGTGATCCCCAGAGGACAGGAAGCAGCTTCTCCTCCCTACTCATTCCTGGTGACTGACCCCATTGTCATTCTCTAGAGTCTGGTGGCTGCATTTGCACAACCTAGGCATGGAGAAACTTTGGACAAGACCAGCACCCCAAGACCCAGGGCCCCATCTTCCTGCATCGTTTCTTGCCATTCTGTTTCCCCTTCCCTCCAGGCTTTGCCAAAACCAGGACCAGAGCTTGAAGCTCTTAGACCCACAGCTTTCTTCAGGCCGCCATCCCACCCTGTCCAGGAAAAACCTCTGAGTCTGGCAGGCATCCCCTCCTCGAAGGTTCCTCCTCCCTCAAGCCCAGGTCTCCTTCTTACTTTTGATAACTTTTGATCACTCACTACAACTAGAGTCTAAATATTTTCTAGGAAAAGAAAATTTCCCCTTTCCTAGAAAGCAGAAGCACATCTTTGGCTCCCCCTAGAGGGTGAGAGAAAACAGATGTGGTCCATCATTCCAGCACATGAAACTGAGAGGGGACATCCCCCAGCCAGGGTGCCCATGAAGACACCCTGAGAGTGGGACCCAACAAGCAGCACCATAGACAATAAAGAAACAAATGGACATGGCTGCATGCCAATAAAACTTTATTTACGGACACTGACATTTTCATTTCGTGCAAGTTTCACATGCCACAAAATATTACTTCTTTTTAGCCATTTAAAAATGTAAAAATAAGTCTTTAGAATTTTTTCTTTTAAAAAGTGAACTCGGGCCAGGTGCAGTGGCTCAAGTCTGTAATCCCTGGACTTCAGGAGGCTGAGGCAAGAGGATTGCCTGAGTCCAGGGGTTCGAGACCAGCCTGGGCAACTTGGCAAGACCTCGTCTCTATAATAAATAAATAAATAAATTAGCTGGGTGTGGGGGCGCTCACCTGTGGTTCCAGCTACTTGGAAGGCTGAGGCAGAAGGATTCCCTGAACCCAGCAGATCGAGGCTACGGTGGCCGTGGGCATGCCACTGCACTCTAGCCTGGGCAACAGAGTGAGACTCCGACTCAAAAATAGAAAGTGAAATAAAATAAAATGCCTGCTCCTTGGCTATGACTCCGTATTATGTCCTTTCAATGTCATACTTTCTAAAACAAGAGTAGAAGCTTTAAAAAAAAGTGAGCTCATCAACCTTACAAAAAGAAGCAGTTAGTTGGACTTGGCCCATGGGCTATATTTTGCCAGCCCCAGTGTGCAGAGGAACGAGCCTTGGATTTAGGATCAATCACATACCGTTCCTGCCCCTACTTTTTCACAGCTCCAAGATCTTGGACAAGTTATTTAAAGTTTCTGAGTTTGTTTTCTCCTCAAAAGACATAAAATAGTACCATTCTCATAGGATTATTGTGAGTTTTAATCAAGGTACAGTATAAAGTGGCATTGGACACAAACACCCCAAATGATAACATTTACATTAGAACAGCAGTGACTCTTTCCTATCATGGAAGAAAAAATCTGGATTCTGAAACATATGAAATAGGGGGAAATAGGGGGAAGAAATCAGAAAAGTTCCAGCTTGTGTCCCTGGCTCTGCTGCTTGGAGCTGTGTGACCTTGATGGTGTTACTCAAACTCTCTGAACTTCAGTTTCTTCATCTTTAAAATATTGTTAATATGCCTCATGGGTTTTTACAAGATTATTTCAATGGCATAAGGAGTAAAGTACTTGGAATATAGTAGGCAAAAAAAAGGTAGTTATTGTTTATTCCAATGCTGTTTTGAGCACTTTTTTCATTCCAAATGTCTTTTTTTAAGAGAAAAAACCAAAGTTCTTTATCAAAAGCACGTCTCCTCGCTATCTCCAAAACATCTCTTTTGATAGTTCCCCTGTGCTCCATCAACACAACATGCTCCCTTCCTCCCCAAGGAAAACCTTCTTGCTGAAAACTGGGGCAGCCCTTTGAACTGGTATTCTTCTTCCACACTGAGAAACAACATCGGGTGGCATGCTGGGAGGTTTTTGTTTCCTATTTCTCATCCTTGGAGTTGCCCTTTTGGGGTCTGAGGCTGACAAGGGACTGCCTTGGGAACAGGCTGCCCACATGTATGGCCTGAGGAGGTGGCATTGTCTGCCCAAGCCTCCTTACTGCTGAGGGGGCCTCGGGTCCCTGCTGGCTTTGTGGGTCAGTCCCATTATCAGTTCCCAGCTGGCATGTCTCCAACCTGACACAGACAGCCTTGGGATGAGCCGGGCCTCACTTCTTATTGATAAAGTTTCTTGACATGTCATCTTGGTGGAAGCCTGTTCAGGGCTAGAAGTTTGACACGGATGAAGGACTCATGATGCTTTGGTGGAGGAGAGAACAACAGCAGAAATTCCTTCTAGGTGTCCGTCCTGCCCCTCACAGAGAGATGTATGGGCCCAGAGCCAGGGTTTGCAGCCAAGAAACTGGAGCCAGGCTAGAGGAACAAAAAAAGCCAAGTGACAAGAGCCCAAAGAAGGTTATGACCAGGAAGTAGCAGAATGCAGATACTGAGTCCAATGAGTGAGGATAGAGCCCCAAATCAGGACAAAGTCCAAAAGTTGGATGCCTTCAGTCCATGTGTGCCAAGGACCTTCCCTCCTCTAGACACTGAACCAGGTCCTGGGCCTGGGTGACAAGTATGTCACTGCTGTCTAAAAGAACTTGCTTTCTGGGCAAAGAGGTGTTCACAAACAGACACTGCTGTGTGTTCCCAAGCCCATTGTACTGTATTCTCGGGCACACGGTGATTCTGTGCTTCCACTTCTTGCCGTGTGAGCTGTAGAACTGAGTTCTGGTTGATGGATGGATGTGATGGGGATGTGGCTAGGCCTGACTTACAAAATGCCCCTACAGCCTCTTCCCAATTAGCAACCAAATACAGAGTTTAATAGAGGAAGCCTGTCCCACAACACAGAAGGTGCCTGGGTCACTAAATGACCCCATAAAAGGCTTCCCCAGGAACGTTTACCAAGAAACTTGATGTGAGCAAGAAATGAACCTTTAACATGTTAAACCACTGAGAGTCAGGGGTTCACTTGCTACAGCAGTTAACCTATCCTTACTAATAAACATGTTGGGAAAATATATAAGAGAACCAAGGTTGCGGCATTATAAGGCAAGATGGATGAACAGAATGAAATTGAGCATCACTTCCAGCTGGCGAGTGTTGAGATTTTAGCATTCTCCAGCCTCCCCACCCCGAGATGTTCCAAGTCAAACCTGAGCTACTGCTGGAGTTTGTCTCTGAGCCTCCTGATGGAGATGGCCTGCTGTCCACTCCTGACTCATTCAGCCCCTGCAGATGCCTGCTGCTCCAACAGTTCCCCAATGCCCCTGACCTGTTTCTCCAGGGTCTCTGACAGCTGCCCATGATGACCTTCCCTAGCGGGGGGTGGGCCTTTCTCTCCAGTCTGTGAGCTTTTTAAGGACAAGGACCGTCTGCTTCTCCAGCACTGAACCGAGAACACTGGAGAAAGCAAGACTAAGCTCTCTGCTTGATGAGCAAACAGATGGCATGCTTCCGTGACCTTCAGAGCTGACCAGGTGAGTGACTATCACTTTGCGCTGTTCTCCACATCCTGGCTTCTGCTCTGACCTATCTCTCTGTGCTGTGGTAGATTGCAAAGTGGCCACACCTTCCCTCTGCCCCTATGCATGTGTTCCTTTACAATGGGCCTTAGCCACTCTTTCCATCAAACAGTGGGATTTATTTCTCCACCATTTTAATCTGGGCATGGCTGTGTGACTTGCCTTAGCTTATGGGACATCAGCAAATGAGATGTAAGCTGACACTTGAAAAGCACATGTACATCGGGATCTGTTCTTTCCTGCTCCTGTGAAACTTGTGGGCAAGCCTGAGCTGGCCTGTTGAAGAAGAAGATGCCACATGGAGACCATCCCAACCACCACACTGGAGGCCTTAATAAGGAAGTGAAGTCATTCCAGACCATTCTTCCACAGCCATGCCAGCTCAGAACAGAATACCACCCATACAACCCACAGAATCACAAAAGATTAGAAATGCTTCGTGTCTTAGCCAACTGTATTTGTCATGTTTCGTTATACAGGGTTAACTGATACACATGTCCAGTCACCCATGAGAGATCTGCCTGAGTATTAGGAATCCTAAAACTATCATCAGTAAGTACCAGCTGATTTTACCCTGTTCTCTCACCTCCATAGTTAGAGCCTTCCCATATGTGAGACTGGGAAAATAAAAATAGAAAAGTAAATCATTTCCCCTTTTTTCTCCCTGCTGTGGTCTAAGGTGACCAGAATCCCCCATAGGGTCAGCTCTCAGCAAAACCTTCCACACTATAAGGAGAAGAAAAAAGAATGTAATAGGTAGGCTTCCATCTTCCCTGCACACATGCACGCGCTTGCACACAAAGTGTACACACCTACACACACATCCATACACACACACACACACACACACACACACACACACACTCACACATACATAGTTTTTGCATCATTGACAGTGAGGCAGAACAACTCTAATTGATTCAGAAGCTTGGAGGATCAAAGATAGGAATCATGGGAGGAAACTAAAAGCAAAAGCAAGTGAGATGGTCTTTAAAGTTTCACTTGTAAACTGAATAATGCATTTATTTATTTATTTTTGAGTTGGAGTCTCACTCCGTCACCCAGGCTGAAGTGCAGTGGCACACTTATGGCCACCCCAGTATCAACCTGCTGGGCTCAGGTGATCCTTCCACCTCAGTCTTCCAAATAGACGGAACTACAGGTGTTCGCTACCACGCCCGGTTAGTTTTTGATTTATTGTAGAGACAAGGTCTTGCTGAGTTGCTAGGGCTGATTTCGCACCCGTGGGCTCAGGCAATCCACTCGCCTCGGCCTCCCAAAGTGCTGGGATTGCAGGCTGAACCACCAAGCCTGGCCCGTCCTAATGCACTTTTCAAATTGGTAAAGCAAACTTTGGGATGGAACACTTTCTCCAAGTTTGTCTTTCCCAGGCAAGAGTCTCTGCCCACCTGCAACAGCATGTTTGCTACTTCTATGTGATATTATATAATATAAATTTAAAAATGCATTACAAATGTACAATATATTTTGCCTAATTGCTTCATATATCAGGGTTGTGATGGGGCCTGGACACTGACAAATAAAATACAAATAGTCCCTTCCCAAAAGAGGTGGTTTTCTGGAGACTGTGTAAAGTAGCGCATAAATGTCCCATTATTCCTACGTGTGACCACCATCTATTAAACATATGGTATGTACTACCCCTTGGTGATACAGCAGAGAGTAAGACATAATTCCTACTCTTATTGAGTTTGTATCTAATGAAGATACACCGAGCCGGTATGCCAGTGAGCTCAGAGAAGTGCGATAACTTACACAAGTCACCAGCAGAGCTGAGATTCAAATCCATGTTTCCTACCTCCATCTGAGAGTGCTCATTCCACACATCTCACTGCAGTGAATCTAGAAGGGAGGATGGTTATTTCTGACTTCACTTGGAACAAGTGGCAGAGCCTCTCACTCTTGCTTTAACCACAAGTTGGTAAACTACAAACACTAGTGGCAGTCAATCCGATTATGACAGAGATGGTTCATTGGCACTTTAAATAGCAAGTTTAAAACAATGGTGTCAGTTAGATTTTGTTGGTTGCAAGCAACAGAAATAGCTCTGGTTAATTTAAGCAAAAAATAAATAAACAAGCTTGTGGAATGACATGGAGCAGCTCCACGCATCAACAGCAAAGCTGAACAGTCAAGCTTTAAGAGAGTCAACAAGGAGAGAAGCTTCCAGGCTCCAGACACCACTAGAAGGAGAAATCAGCTTCAATCATCTATTGTTTGCCCATTTCCATTTCCTTTGTGTGTGTGTGTGTTGTGTTTTCTGCTTTCTGTACCTCTACTCAAGAATCAAATTCTTGGAGGAGAGACTCTGACTGGTCAAACTTGAGGTTCATGCCCACCTCTGACAACGCTCCCAAATAGGAATCAAGGTGCTGTTGCCAGAAGGAAGTAGAATGGCTGGTGGGCAGGCAACTACAAACCCTGCCCACAATGGCAATCGTTAGAGAATTTGTGGGTGTAGGAGCCAAGAGAAATTCAAAGGGTAAGGTGGTGGATTGTGCTTTCAAAAAATGGTTGCATCAACATTAATCCCATCACATATACTTTTCCTACGTGTGACACTCCCTCATCAATAAATTCCTTCTCCCCTTAAACCTAGGCAGAAAGCAACTGCTTCAACCAATAAAATGTGGCAGCAGGGATGCTGTGTGATGCCCAAGACTGGGACATAAAAAGCTTCCCCCAGGGTCACTCACTCTCTCAGGATGCACATCTTTGGGAGCCCTGTGCTACCATGTAGGATAGGACATGTGAAAAGATTATGTGGAGAAAGAGAGGGAAGGCCAAGGAGCCTACATGAGTCTCCTCGCCCCGACACCAGTCATCTGAGTGTGGAAACCTTTGAGATTGCTCTAACCTTAGCACTTCATCAGAAATCTCAAATCAGAACCATCCAGCTGAACTATTCCTGAATTCCTTACACATAGAAAGCGTGAGATATAAAAAGTGATGATTGTTTTAAGTGACTAATGGGCAACTTGGCGAGACCTCATCTCTACAATAAATCAAAAAATCAGCCGGGCGCGGTAGCGCGAGCCTGTAGTTCCAGCTACTTGGAAGGCTGAGGCGGAAGGATAGCCGCAGCCCAGCACGTTGAGGCTGCGGTGGCCGGGAGCGGCCACTGCACTCCAGTCTGAGTGACAGAGTGAGACTCCAACTCAAAAAAAAAAGGTGACTTGTTACCCAACCACAGTAACTGTAACAGGCAATGCTACTATGTTAACAGGGGGTTAGCAGTTATGTTAATTGATAATCCATCCATTAGTCAAACATTTTACAGTTCATGAAGCACTTTTAAGTTCATCCTTTCAATGGGCCCTCACAACACTGCACTCAAAAATGTTGGTTTCCCTGTCTTCTTTCAAATCCTCTTTCACCAACCATTCTCTACCACGTACATATTCTGAGTGTTTCCCAAGACCAACCCTGGAACTTTTTTTCTTACCTCTGCACTCATTCTCTCTAGAACTCAAAGGGTCTAATTTCCAGTGTGAGACGGTGATGGCCTGAACCATGGCTGTGACAATGGGATCAAGAGACTCGGATCCATTTAAGAGATATGAATGAGGTAGACCCTCGCAGTATCTTCCAGTCCATTTGGGATCAGACTGCCCCACACATTAAGGAACATTGAACATCTCTGACTCCTGCCCACCAATTGCTGGTTTCACTCCCCAGTTTTGGTGACAGCCAGTGAAAGACCAAATGGTACCTTCATGACAGCACTGCATCCCCCAAACTAAGAGTACTGCTAGGATGCTCAAGGTGTGGTGGGAAATTTGGATTAAGAGCTAGAAAATTCTCCCAAGGTTCTGATATAGACAGGTAGTGATGTTTCTTACTGAGACAGGACCAGGAGGATAATCACTTGCTGGGTGGGGTTAGCTTACACAGTGCTAGAACCACTCAGTACAGAGTTAGATAAATGGATCTGAACCATGAACCACTGATGCTGCCAGGACCTGGTAAATAGGACAGATAAGGCTTCTGTGCTTCCACGTTTACCTCCTAGGGTGGGAGACAAGAAAGATTGCCGTCAAATCAATCAGCAAGATAGATTACACAAAGCACTACAGAAAGGATAAAGTCTATAACAAGATGAAACCTCTTTGGAACAGAGAGGTCAGAGAAGGCCTCTTGGAAAAATGAAAGTTGGGCTTGAAAGGTGGGCCCAGTCACAGGAGGGGCTGGGGCAAAAGCATTCCAGGTTAAGGTACCAGCAAAAGCGGGACCACATGGCAACAGATGCGGCTGAAAACTTTGGGGAGGGTGCCAGAAATGAGAAGAGGCATATAATAAAGGACTCTGGTAGCCACAAAGATAGCAGCATTTCAAGAGGATTGAGGAAGAGGAATTCAATTAAGATGGAGTTGAGAAGCCAGAGAGGCAGGATAGAAACCAGAGGTGTGCAGAGTCACAGAAGCCAAAAGAAGAGAGCATCATGAGAAGACAGAGACAGTCATGAGAGTCACATGCTGTGCATGGAGAGCTGAGGAAGAGGAGATGCTGAGATGTGTGTCTATGGGATTTGGCCACAACAGGGTCATGAGAGACCTTGGTCCAGCCACCTCGGGGAAGTAGTATAAATAACAAGGGACAAGAAGATAGACATTTGGTTTGGCCTGACTCCTTCTCTAATGGGTTCCCTCTCCTTTTCTGGATCTGGACTGCCATTTGGGGGATCCATTCTGACCATGTAGCCAATGATTCTAAAGACTTAGACTTAAGTATTTTGTTTATATTAACAAATCCCTCATACAACAATTCTATCCATATACTTAGATATCAGCTGTACAACAGACACTGTTATAGATGCCCTCGAGTATGTTTTAATGCTCATAACAACACTGTGAGGTTAGGCGGCATTACTTCCTTCTTGTAGGGAAAAAAAGTCTCAGAAAGGATGAGATTTGCCAGGATTCATATCCGGGTCCCTCCTGACCCCAGAGTTCTTAAGTCTTTTCACCAGTAACTCTGCCTTTCTAATTCTCTGATGGTTCTTTCTGTTTTCTAAAATCACCCCAGTTATGTTGCCTAGTGGAATCAACTTGAAGTCGGCTGGGAAGGCCAGGGATCAGGACCCAGATCTGCCCTGAAATCACTGTGTGCCCTTGACCTCCCTCTGAGACCATTTAATCATCAAGAGGAACAGCAAGCCTGACGCTGAGACCTGGCAGGGGTGGAGTGGGGATCAGATTTCCAGATATAAAAATGCTTTAAAAAGGGAAACCGTACAACCAATATAACATGGTGCTTATCCTGTGTGCATCAGACCTTGCTGAGAGCAGAATTCTAAAACTATCTGAACTCTCTAAGCGTTCAGAACTTGGGGAGAGGAAGAACAAGGTGTGTAATTTTTTGTTGTCACTGCTTTAGAAGCTCAAAGAAGGATTGGGAAATCGTGACTTCTAAAGCCCACAGCTTTGAGTTTCTGTGGACAGCTGGGCCTGGAGATGATGTCATCTGGCATGAGTGAGAAAGCCTCCCATTAGAGAAAAGTGATTTGCAGGAAGGGAATTTCTGTACTCTGCGTGTGGGCAAGGGACGACCAAATGTTCCCTGGCATTCATGCTTGATTACCCGTAAAATGAGGCCCCATTCTCCATGTTCCCTGGGGTGAAAGGAATATCAAACCATAGGAGACCATGCTCACCTAACCCCAAAACTCAGATCCTGCATGTGAACACACTTTGAAAAATGGAATATAAGGAAATAATTTGAGATATATATGCAGATTTACAGGCATGCTTATCACACCATAGTTTACAGTAAAAAAAAGTAAACAGAGCCTGAAACTTCTCAAGAGTGGGCTGATTAAACCACAGATACTTTATGGTATATACTTTATGGTATATCTGTGTACTTGATTACAGCGATGCTCATTAAAAGGACGTTTTCCTGGCTAACCATATGCAGAAGAATGAAACTGGACCCCTACCTATCACCATATACAAAAATTAGCTCAAAATGGATCAAGGACTTAAACGTGAAACCTCAAACTATAGGAATCTTAGAAGAAAGCTGAGGGAACACTCTTCTAGACATTGGAGTAGGCAAGGAATTCATGGCCAAGTCCTCAAAAGCAAATGCAGCGAAAGCTAGGATCGGTAGGTGGGATCTTATGAAACTAAAAAGTTTTTGCACAGTAAAAAGAAAAATCATCAAGAGAGTAAAGAGACAACCTCTGAAATGAGGAAAAAATATATCTACAAGCTTTGCATCCAACAAAGGTCTAATACCCAGGATCTACAAGGAACTCAAATGAATTGATAAGGGGGGAAAAAAATCATTGAAAAGTAGGCAAAGGACGTGAACAGACACTTCTCAAAGGAAAACATTCAAGCAGCCAACAAACATATGAAAAAATGTGCAGCCTCACTAACCATCAGAGAAATGCAAATCAGAACTACAGTGAGATAACACCTGACACCAATAAGTTTGGCTATCATTAAAAAGCCAAAAAACAACAGGTGTTGGTGAGACTGCAGAGAAAAGAGAATGTTTCTGTGCTGTCAGTGAAAATGTAAGCTAGCTCAACCTTTGTGGAAAGCAGTGTGGCATTGTCTCAAAGAACTAAAAATTGAGCTACCATATGATCCAGCAATCTCATTTCTGGGGATTTACCCAAAGGAACATACATCCCTTTACCAAAAAGACACCTGCACTTGTATGTTCACAGCAGCACTATTTGTAAGAGCAAAAACATGGAACCAAGTCAGATGTCCATTGAAAATGGATTGAATCAGCCGGGCTTGGTGGCTCAGCCTGTAATCCCAGCACTTAGGGAGGCCGAGGCAAGTGGATTGCCTGAGCCCGCGGGTTCGAGACCAGACCCAGCAACTTAGCAAGACTTCCTCTCTACAATAAATCAAAAAATTAGCCGGGTGTGATAGCACACACCTGTAGTTCTGGCTACTTGGAAGGCTGAGGCAGAAGGATCACCGGAGCCCTGCAGGTCAATGCTGGGGTGGCCGTGAGTGTACTACTGCACTCCAGCCTGAGTGACTGAGTAAGACTCCAACTCAAAAAAAAAAAAAGAAAATGGGTTGGATAAAGAAAATGTGGTACATATACAAGATGGATTTTTATGCAGCCATAAAGATGAACAGACTCATGGCTTCCGCAGCTACATGGATGCAACTGAAGACCATTGTTCTAAGAAGCAGTTTCTAAGTGAACTATCACAGAAACAGAAAACTGAATACCGCATGTTCTCACTCATAAGCAAGCCCTGATAACTGGACACATGAGCACAAAGGTGGAAACAACAGAAGCTGGGCGCTGCGAAAGAAGCAGGGGAGGAAGGAGGAAGAAGGGGCACACAGCCACACACTGGACACCAGGTCCACTACCAGGAGGAGAGAGGGCTCGTTTGAAACCCAAACTTCACCTGCACACAATTTACTTACAGAGTAAATCCTCACATGGACCCCACAACTCTAGAGTAAAACAAAATAAAGCATAAAAGGATGTTTTCAAAGACTTTTTAATGGATTGAGGAAATGTTAATAATGTTAACGGTAACATCCAGGTACAAACCTGCCTGAACACAACAGCCAATCTCCAGAATGCATTCAACTGACTTTTGGGAAAGAGAAAGTGCATGGCCAGCAGGCAGGCTTAGGAAGGAGATGGACTTTTCATTGTTTTTTTTTTTTTTTTTTGAGTTGGAGTCCCACTCTATCGCCCAGGCTGGAGAGCAGTGGCAGGTTCACGGCCACGCCAGCATCAACCTGCTGGGCTCAGGTGATCCTTCCACCTCAGCCTTCCAAGTAGCCAGAACTACAGGCACATGCTACAATGCCCGGCTAATTTTTTGATTTATTGTAGAGTGGAGGCCTCGCCAAGTTGTCCAGGCTGTTCTCGAACATGTGGGCTCAGGCAATCCCCTCACCTTGGCCTCCCAAAGTGCTGAGATTACAGCCTTGAGTCACCATGCCCGGCCCATTCATCTTCTTAAACTTTTGAATCTTCAGATGGAAAAGAGCTATACATGCCCAGCACAGTAAAGTAAATAGGACCCACGCTAAGATAAGGTATTATAAGATCCTACCAATTTCCAGATAGGAAAAAAGTCACATACAAAGAAACCAGAATACTTTCTGATTATTTTTCAACTGAAGGATTAAAATAGAGACATTTCCAGCTATTTGCAGGCAAGAAGTGTTTCTCGGGAAGCTACCGGAAGTAATGCTACATCAATAATAAAAGATAAATTAAGAGGAATATGAATATCTAACACAGGCAAAGGAAAGCACTATAGAAACCCATAAGATCCCTCCCTCCACTCTGGGAAGGGGCCAGAGAACTTCTGCCGGGCAATCTCCAGGAAAAAACATGGATTGAGCACATTTGTGACATTAGGACACTTTAAGAAAGTAAATAGTAGATCCTTAGAAAACTAAAGAAATGAAATACATGAAGAAAATTCTTAATTACAGGAGCATACACTATTTAACTCAGAGTTGGAATCTATCCACAAAGTAGCTGGATGCATGTGTTGGTTCAGATTCTCTAAGAAGCAGGTGTGGTAAGAGGTACAAGAGATTGCTTGGAGTAAACATTTGTGAAGGATAAAGAGGAGGGAACCCTAAGACCAACATGCAGTTCTGACAATTGGGAAGGAGAGAAAGTTAACAAGAAAATCTTGGCCAGGCCGATGGGGAGTCCTTCCTTCAGCCAAAGTTCCTCATTAAAACAGTCTCAGATCTAGCAGAAAGAGACCTGAATGAGTACCTATATGGGCTAAGTCTATTGACTAAAGGTAGCCAAAAAGAAGTCTGATGTAGAGTAACTCCAAAAGGGTAGCAGCTTGGGGCCACAACAAGAGATTCAAATGGTATGTAGATACTGACTATTGATGGGAACAACTAACACTGAAATGAGAGGGAAAAAGAGAGGGAGAATGGGAGGAAGTGGTGTTGCAGAGATAAAAGCAATCGCAAGACTCCTTCAGTTGCCATCGTACATTTCTCAACCTCACATGAAGTTAGGTTGAGGCTACTGAGTGGCACGGGACAATGGGAGATGAATAAAAGTGAGGTGTGTCCCTTTCAAGTGGAGGAGAACCGAGTGTGAGAGTTTGGTCCATCATGCTCTTACCCTGAGAAGTGAATTGTGAAGCCACATGTTGTGACTGGTGACACAAGATGGAGTTAACCTAGGTCCTTGAGTCAGTCAACAGAGGACAGGCTTCCACTTAGACACACATCATCCTATCTACCTGCCTTCCCCAGGTGGCAACTTGGCCACTTACTCTAAGGAGAGTCCCGGCCACTGCCCTTCTTGCCTTGTTTCCTAACATCAAGTATCCTCAGCAGCCTCCACCCACCCTCTGCAGCAGTAGCCAAAGCCGCTGCTATATTCAAATTCAACCAGAGCAGACCCGGGCTCTGGTCCTCCCACTCCAACCACTTCTAGATCCAGATGAAGGATTGTGCGGTGAGACGTGAGATCTGGTTTCTCCATCAGCTCCCAGAGCAACTGGATATCACATCCAGAAAGTGCAGAGGAGTTAATGCTTCTGGAGCAAACTTTGGCCAATGAGATGCGGGAGATGAGAAGGAGCTGGAAACTGTATTATGTCCCTTCTTCCCTGTGATCAATTGCTCCATGGTGTGTTGCACTAAAGACATCCTGCATGACAGAGTAACCAAATGCATTTTCTTGTGATGCCGTGGTATCTCAGTAGTGCATCTATGCCTTGGTTTTCTCTCCCGGTCTACCTTACTTTCTTCCACCCACTGTCTTGTTGCCCTGTGAGGCATTACACCTCACAACAAGCCCTAGCATGTAAGCTTTGCCTCAGGCTCTGTGTTCAGTGGCTAAGACACCTTTGGAAGTGACACCTTGGGAAACAGAGAAGTTCAAGGGGAAGAAGTGACTGAGGATACTTCTTCAAAGAGTTGTGCTGAGCCCTGTGTGCAGGAGACAAAACGGGGAGCAAAAAAATAATGACAGAGTTTCTGAACAGCTTAGAAAAAGAATCAAGAGCCACAAACCAAGAAAATGGCTGAGATAACTTTGTTAGATGCTGAGAATTTGTTTCCCTACCTCTGTGATTTCTCTTCTCCCTGACTCTTTTTTCACAAAGATTTGAAATAAAGCCTGTAACGTGAAAAGAATGTCCAGACCCACATGCCAAAATAGCAGGGAAGGGAGAGACAGAAGCTACGGGGACTGTATCCCAAACAATAGTCCAGAGGAGCTGTAGCGTGCCCCATGACAGTGACTGAGGCACAAGGAAGGTTGAGGTCCCAGGCATGCAGAAATGCCATGCATGCCAATGATAATGACAAGAGCTGCAGCACCTACAAAGGGTTTCACTGATACTCTGGTTCAAGAAATGTCATATTTCTGTGAATTTTCAAATTAAAATAAATCAGCAGGGCACAGTGGCTCAGGCTTATAATCCCAGCACTTTGGGAGGCCGAGGAGAGAGGATTGTTTGAGGCCAGGAGTTCAAGAACAGCCTGAGCCATATAGCAAGACTTCTAATTTTTACCCAAAAAAACCCAAATTAACCAGATGTGGTGGCACGCATCTGTAGTCTAGCTTCTCAGGAGGCTGAGGCAAAAGGAACCTTTGAGCCCACGGAGTTGAGGCTGCAGTGAGCACTGATCATGCCACTGCTCTCCAACTTGGACAACAGAGCAAGAGCCTGTCGCAAAACAAGGAATTCCATCTCAGCCTCATCAGCCAAGATTGGCAATGAATCCATTCTCAGATAATGAATGGAAGAATTGGGGAAGTCTCCCATCTCCGGTAAGACTCTAAAATGATGCAAATAGTTAATATGTTATTGAGCACTTACTGTATGCCAAATGCTGTTCTACATACTTCATATGTATTAATTCATTTAATCCTCATGACAACATTTTTGGTTAGATACTGTTAGCATCTCCATGTGATTGATGAGGAAACTGACTCATTCGTCCAAGGTCAAGGGGGTAATGGAGAAAGAATTCAACTCAACTCTTGGGCTTCTGAGTTCCATGTTATTAACTGATACACTACAATGCATGTGATGTGAGACTTTTACAGTCAAAACAAGAGGAAGGGTGTCTGGTCCTTCCAAGGTCAGCTAAGGTAACTCTTAGTCTTCCCTGTTAAGTAATGTGGGGTCCACTCAAAGGGACAGCCTTTATTGAAAACCACATGTCTTCTCACCCTGGATGCCTTGGCCATGAGAAATCAGCTTCAGCTCATGACACAATGGATGGAGGTTCAGCCTACCCAGGACCTTACCACTTTTTCCCATCTCAGGGTCTTGCTGTCTTGGCTCCTCCCTCATTCCTTCTTCTCATAAAGTTCAATCCTCCTTTTCCAGAATTAATTAAGCCTGTGTCCTTTTCCCCTTTGCTGAATCAGTGTCCACCTCCAACCTCTACCAGTGAAAGACTGCGCTTACATCCACAGGTCAGTTCTACACTGGTGCAAAGGAAGATGTGAGATCTCCCCTCTCCTGAAAGAAAAGGGAAATATTTCTTTGTGTTTTCTGAAGAGATTCAAGGTCATGGGGAACTGTTGTAGAGATTTCGCACTGTATGACTCTAGGAGGAACCATTCACGTTCATAGTCATCATATATTTAAATATCAAGACCATCTCTTGAAGACCAAAGCAGAGTACCTTGAGGAAGGGAAGGACTTTTTAAACTCCTAGCAAGGAGTCTTGAGGGCCGGAGGTGGGGCTGGAAGGAGTCCATCGTAAAGCAAATGGGGAAAAGTCAAAACATCATTAATTTCTCAATAACTCATCCAGTTACCAAATTAACATTTACCGGGCACTCCTTATGTCTAGGCACTTTTTCAAAGACTTTATATTCATTGTGACAGTCTTCCAAACAATGAGGAGGCAATATTGTAACCACCGTTTTACAGATGAGAAAACCAAGACGGTTATTTGTCCGTAACTCATAAGTGGAGAAGATGGAATTTGAACCCAACTTGTCAGCCTTGTCTGCCCAACTTGCCAGCCCTCACTCTTACCTTGCTTGGATGAGAAAGCCACACCAGGACTCAGCCTTGGGGAAGGAGCAAGCAAAGGGTCCCGTGACCACAAAAGCACGCAATTTTTTTTAATTTTTATTTTTTATTTCAATAGTTTTAGGAAGTACAGGTAGTTTTCGGTTACATGTTTGCATTGGATAGTAACGAGGAAGTCTGGGTTTTAAGTGAGCCCACTCTCCCCAACTGTGCGCACTGTATCTGACTGGTGATTTTTCCTCTCTCTCCTTCTCCACCATCTGGGTCTCCAGTGTCCATTATTATTCTCTATGCATTTGCAGATCCTTAATTTAGCGTCCACTTATAAATGACAATTGGAGCCAGGCTCGGTGGCTCAACTTGTAATTCCACGCTTTGGGAGCCTGAGGTGAGTGGATTGCCTGAGCCCGTGGGTTCGAGACCCACCTGGGCAACTTGGCGAGACCTCATCTCTACAATAAATGAGAAAAATGAACCGGGCGTGGTAGCGCGTGCCTGTAGTTTCAGCTCCTTGGAAGGCTGAGGCGGAAGGATCGCCGGAGCCCAGCAGGTCGAGGCTGCGGTGGCCGGCAGCCTCCAGTCAAGGTGACAGAGTGAGACGCCAACTCAAAAAAAATAAAAATAAAAATAAAATAAAAATAAAAATAAAAATAAATGACAATTGGGGAGGTCTCCCATCTCCTTTAAGACTCTAAAATGAAGCAAAGAGTTAACATGTTATTGAGCACTTACTGTATGCCAAATGCTGTTCTACATACTTCATGTGTATTAATTCATTTAATCCTAACAACATTTTTGGTTAGGTTTTCTGTTCCTGGGTCAGTTCACTTAGGATGATGTTCTCCAGTTCCATCCAACTGGTTGCAAAAATTGTTATTTCATTCTTTTTAACAGCTGGATAGTATTCCGTGGTGCAGATATACCACATTCTCATTATCCACTGATCAGTTGATGGGCATTTAGGTCAGTTCCACATCTTCACAGTGTGAATTGTGCTACGGCGAACATGTGGGTGCAGGTATCTTTTTTATATAACAACCTCTATTCCTTTGGGTAGATACCTAGTAGTGGGATGGCTGGATCAAATGGTAGATCTACTTTAAGTTCTTTGAGAAATCTCCATACTGCATTTAGCGACAATCCTACCAATGTCCCTTTTCATGGAGTTCCACAGTGGTGGAATCATCCCTGGGGAGGCTGCATGTTCAGACTTTTCACAGGCCAGCACCACTAACCGGCACACATGACTTTGCACAAATTGTTTAACATTTGAGAGTCTCAAACTATCTCCCTGTGAAATCAGGGTTGATGCTCATTGGCTTGCAGAGTGGGGAGGATTAAAGAATGCATCCCATATAAAGTGCCTAGAACATGGATATGTGTGATTTTCCCTTACCATGACCAACTCTCCACCTTCCTCAACACCTTATCACTGAGTCTGTACAGAACCCACCTTTTCTGTTAAATTCCTGGAGTGAGCTTTTTGAAGAGAGACTTAAGCTGGGTTTTATTATCTGATGCAGATAACTTTTCTGATGTGTATCAATCATTTTCATTTGTAAGGTGGGTGGATTTTATATATCTATATCTAGCTGCTGGGAGGAAAATCTTTAAAGCTTCAAGATGGGATTTTTAAGACATCTTTATAAAAAAAAAAAAAAAAAAGCAAAAGTTTAACCTTCAAGGCAAATAAAACAGAACATGAAGTCTATACTTGAATATACACAATATCAAAAAAATAAAAAATAAAAAAGGCTAAGCCTGTGATTGCAGATGTACAACCTTGACTCCAATTGTTCAGACAGTATCAAAGGATTATTTTCATCTGCATGGGTAGTGGGGGCAGCCCAATGCATCATTGTATGATTTCACAAAATCTGTCCTCATCTGCAACACTGCCACTCTAATAACCCCATTATTAGAGATGCCTCATTCATTCACTTATTCTTTCTCTCTCACATCTGCTTTCTTCACTCATTCATCCATCCAAAAATCTCTTCTCGAGTGGTTGCCAGGCATGTGTTCGCTGCTGAGAGAATAAAAATTATTGACAGATTTTTGACAGATGAGCACAGATATCTGCTCTACAGACAGAGACACAAGCATGTTTAGATGATCACAATGGAAAGTAGGTTTTACCTATGGCATGTTACAAGATCAGTAAGAACAAGGGAAAGAAAACGACTTGATTCAAAGGCAAATACGTGAACAATATAATTTTTGTATTTTGCGGTGTAATGAGCAAACACGGGATCCAAAGAACTCCACATTACCTGGGGGTACACAGAAGGCTAGGGGAGAGGGGAGCTCTGAACTACGATAGGAACTCACCAGCAAACCAGGAAACGAAAGTATCTTGGCATTTCTCTCCCCTGGTAAAAGATGAATTGCGCCAGAGGGATAAACCAGGTCATCCCAATCCTCCATTCCTCTATTTGCTTCTGCAGTCTCCAGTTTACCTGATGATTTTCCGGGTCATGTCTGTGAAAGTATACAACCCAGGAACGGTTAAAGTGCAGGGTGGAAAAGACCTCAAGTATTGTTATGATCTGAACATTCGTGTCCCTCCAAAGTTTCATGTGTTGAGCCTTAATCACCAACGTGACAGCATTAAGTGGTGTTGCCCTACACAAAGAGTACCTGGTACTTACTTGTACCCCACAACTCTATAATAAATACAAAATAGAATAACCTTAGAGAGAAAAAAGAGATGGTGTCTTTAGGAGCTGATTAAGCCGTGAGGGCAGAGCCCCCATATAAACGGAATTAGTGACCTTATAAAAGAAGCATAAGGGAGCTCTTTGCCTCTGCTGCCACATAAGAACACAGCATGAGACCTCATCTGTGAGACAAAGGGGTAACCTACACCAGACACTGAATCTGCAGGTGCCTTGATCTTGGTCTCCTCAAACTCCAGAACTGAGAAAAAGAAATGTATTTTGTTTTTTGAGTTGGAGTCTCACTCCGTTGCCCAGGCTGGAGTGCAGTGGCATGCTCACAGCCACCCCAGCGTCGACCTGCTGGACTCAATTGATCCCTGAGCCTCAGCCTTCCAAGTAGCCTGAACTACAGGCACACGCTACCACGCCCAGATAATTTTTGACTTATTGTAGAGATGAGGTCTCGCCAAGTTGCCGGGGCTGGTCTCGAACCCGCGGGTTCATGCAATCTACTCACCTCGACCTCCCAGAGTGCTGAGATAACAGGTTGAGCCACCGAGCCCGGCCAGAAATTTCTATTACTCATAAATTACGCAGCGAAGATAGTTTGTTCTCGCAGCCCAAATAGACTAAGACAAGCGTCTGCTCTAATGCTGCCTTTTACAAATCAGAGACTTCGTGAACAATGCTGCGATAAACATACATGTGCAGGTACCTTTTTTATAAAGTGATTTGAGTTCTTCAGGGTATATTCCCCGTAGGGGGATTGCGGGGTCATATGGAAGGTTGATTTTTGGAGCTTTTAGGAATTGCCACACTGCTTTCCACAGAGGCGGCACCAGTTTACACTCCCACCACCCATGCTGTCTATCAAAAGAGGACTGGATTTTTAAAAAATGTGGCACATATATACAATAGAATATTACACCGGCATAAAAAAGAACAAAATCACGAATCTCGCAGCGACCTGAATGGGACTAGAGTCTATAATACTGAGTGACCTTTCACAGAAACCAAGATCTGAGTATCACACGTTCTCACTCATAAGTGGACCTTGAACAGCTATGGTAATACTGTAAGAAAAGGATTGACAGTGGCAGGAAACTACGGGAGGGGGCAGGGAGGGGCAGGGAGG
>NW_007256174.1:496006-496226 GCF_000164805.1 Carlito syrichta | reverse complement strand
GGGGGGGGGGGGGGGTGGCACACCTCATCAACGAGGGACCCTGCACAATGCATATGTGTATCCCTAACCCTTAACTGCACCCCACAATTTTAAACTACAAAAACATGTCGTGAAACAAAACACAGAAAGAAACCGGAGACTCCGGGCCAAGCGGGGTTAAGAGATTTGCCCCAGGCCGCAAAGCACCTGAAGGCCAGAGGCTCCCCCATCCCCCCCGAGG
>NW_007256174.1:455215-495690 GCF_000164805.1 Carlito syrichta | reverse complement strand
TCGCCTTCCCCGCCCAGCCCGGCGCGGCGCCCCTTCCGCCTCCCGCCGCGGCCCGCGCGCTCGAAAGGGCCCGCACCCCGCTCCGGGGCGGCTCGGGCCGCTTCCCCCGTCTCAGGCGGCCCAGCGCAAAGAGGGCCCGGGCACAAGCGCTTGCGCCGGAGGGACCAGGTCTCCCCCGCCCCGTCGTGCGGCCCGGGGAGCGGGGAGGACGCATCCCCCTGAAGTCGCTGGCGGCCACCTGCGGGTCCTCACCGGGAATCCGTGCCGCTCTCACGGCGCGGGCAAGACGGCGCTCCGTCCCGCGGGGACCGTCCACGCAGCGCAGGGACCGGGCGGCGCGGGCGCCGCGCGCCCTCTGCCCCATCCCCGGCACGAGTGATCCCTGCTGCGTGGCGTCGCGCCCCGTCCGTCCCGCCGTGGCCAGCCGCCGCCCCTTGGGCGAGTGCGGCGTCACGGAGCGCGTGGCGGGCGCGGGGGCGCCCACCGCAGGCCAACAGCACCGCCTGGTGGCGAACGCCGAGACTCACAGCTTCGCCTTCCGGCGCCGCCGGCGCGGGGGACGCACCGCAGGCCGCCCTCGTTTTAGGCGCGAGATCAGAATCCAGAGAAAGGGTCGCTCCCCAAGACGAGCAGCTCCGCCCACGTCTCTTTAAGGTTTCAGCTTTGATGGTTATGGATACGTAGTAGTTGTGCATACTTATGAAACGCGTGTGATCTTTGAACACAAGCATACGCTGCGCCATGATCAAATCCGGGTAAGGGGCGGGGGGGGTCTCTGTCCTCAAGCATGTATTTGAAATCGACAGTAAATGGTAGTTAACTATTGTCACTCTGTTGTGCTGCCAAACACTCGTTCTCATTCCTTCTGTCTAACCTTGGTTCTACTTTTTTTTTTTTGAGTCAGAGTCTCGCTCTGTCACCCAGGCTAGAGTGCAGTGCGCACACTGCTCACGGCCACCGCGGCCTTGGCCTGCTGGCCTCAGATGATCCTTCCACCTCAGCCTTTCAAGTAGCTGGAACTACAGGCGTGAGCCACGACACCCAGCTTTTTTTTATTTATTTATTTATTGTAGAGATGCGGTCTTACCATATTGTCCAGGCTGGTCTTGAACCCCTTGGGCTCAGGCAATCCTCTCACCTCCACCTCCCAAAGTGCTGGGTTTACAGGTGAGAGCCACTGCACCCAGCATTCCTACTCATTAACCAACCCGTCTTTAGCAAACACCCTCTTCACACATGTTTCCCAGTCTCTGATAACCGTCATTCTACTATTCCTCCGAGTTCTTTTTTTTTTTTAGCTCCCATGTATGCTTGAGAACATGAGATATTTGTCTCTCTGTGCCTGAGTTACTTAACATAATGTGTCCTCCAGTTCTATGTTGTTGCAAATGACAAGTTTTTTCTTTTTTATGACTGAATAATATTCTATTATGATTATTATTATCAATTTTTTTAGTCAAGTTCTCACTCTCACCCAGGCTGGAGTGCAGTGACACAAGCATGGCTCACTGCAACCTTGACCTTCTGGGCTCAGGCGGTGCTTCTGCTTCAGCATCCTGAGTAGCTGAAACTATAAGCCTGCATCACCACACTCGACTAATTTTGTTTTTGTTGTTTTTTTTTTAGAGACAAAGTCTCCTTTTGCTGCCCAGACTGGCTTCCAACTCCTGGACTCAAGCAATCCTCCCCCCTTAGCCTCCCAAAAGGCTGGGATTACAGATACCGCACCCAACCTCCATTGTGTATTTATTCCACATTTTAAAAAATTCACTCATTTATTGAGAGACACTTCCTTTAATTTCCTATCACGACTATTGTGAATAAGCCTGCAGAAAACATGGGAGTGCGGGTATCTCTTCCACATTTTAATAGTCTTGTATGCGCAGACACCGAGCCAGTCTTCAGAGTTAATCATGAACAGAACACAGCAAGAGATGAGATGAGAATGATCTGAATAGAATCTGATAGAGACCAGAAGAAAGAAGTCAAAACACCTGGAATACTCAGCAGTTTGTAATCAAGTCAACAAATCTTTAGCAATTTTGCCCCCCATTTTGGTCACTTGTGCAAAATAACTTCCTCTGACAATTCTAAAGAGCCGATTGGGTCAGAATAAGTTTCTTTTTTAATATATATTTCAATAGATTTAGGGGTACAAGTGATTTTTTATTACATGGATGAATAGCATAGTGGTATTTTAAAAATGAAACACAGAAGTCTGGGCTTTAAGTGTACCCATCACCCAAATAGTGTGCATTGGACCCGTTAGGTAACATTTCATTCCTCCTTCTCCCTTCCCACTTCTGAGTCTCCAATGTCCATTATAATATTCTGGATGCATTTGCAGACCCATGGCTCAGCTCCCATTCATAAGTGAGAACATGAGGCTTTCTGTTTCTGAGCTGCTTCACTCAGGATAATGGCCTCTAGTTCCACAGGATTATTCTTGATATAGTTTTAATTGTCTAAAACAGTTGTTCTTAGCTCTTCTGAAGTCACAAATCTTCTGAGAGTCTGGTGAAATCTGTGCTCTCACTCCCCCAGAAAATGCACCTAAGTTATATGTAGCAAGATGCTGCATATAATTTCAAAGATTTCCCAATTCTATGGTGCTCCTCCAAGTGTTTAGCTAAGAGTCCCTGTTCTAAGAATCTATTTCCCCTGGTCACTTGACGATCTATTCTTTAGGACAAAATGGTAACACTTTCCACTTTAAAGGACTATAGCATTGACTTAAAGATAAGTGCAATTCATTAATGAAATAAGAGAAATTCTCAAGCACCTGCAATATACTCAAAGCTACTCTACAAGTTGGCAAGGGATACAGAAATGTAACCTGCACCCCCTCGCATAGAGGGTCTGGATAAGACAGATGTTTAGGGCCAGGCTGTGAGCTCACATTCTGGTTTCATCACCAGGATGGTCACCTGACCTCTCTGAGACTCGGTTTTCTTACCTGCCTAATGGGAGTGATGATTGTACGTCCCTCACAAGGCTCTTCTGGAGATTAATGTAAATTGCAGTGTCTGGCAGAGACTAAGAGCTTAATCAACATTACAAGTAGAGTAAATTATTTAAGCCATCCAATGGCAATTTACCCATCACCCACTATTTGGCAAGTGACTAATACTAAGTGTTGGGAAACAGGTTTGGCCAGGTACCTGGTTGTAGAGCTGGACCCGAGCTTCCAAAGTTTGGTCCAAGGACAGGCAGCAAAGGTATCACCTCAGAGCTTACCTGCAGGGTCTCAGGCCCCTCCCCAGACCTACTGAAACAGAATTTCTATTTTAACAAGATCCCCAGGCAATTTTCAGACACTTTAAAGTTTGAGAAGTCCTGCTGTAGATTTTGAAGAAAGAGAGACTAACTCTGAAAATGTTGCCTTGCTTCCTGGTCTAGATGGATTCAGAACCAGCTTGAAGCAAATTCTCTTTGTTTTACAGATGGCCAGTTTTTAAAATTCATAATATTATTGAATGATGAATTAACGGATAAATGAATGCATAAAATAATGGTCATAATGATTAAGTGGAATAACAAATTAAAACATCTTCAAAAAGTGCTTATCACAGAGTACACACTCCAGAAAGTTAATGTCTTCCCTTTACTTTAGTTCAATAAGCATTCTTTGTGCCCCAAATATATGTAGACAGTGTATGAAGATGATAGATCTCCCAGGTTGACGATGGGAATTTGGGACATCAATTGGCATGAACAAGCTAAAATAGTTATGAGGAAAAAGGAGGTAACTTATGTTAATTAATTCAATAGCTGTCCTTAGCCTTGATCTTTTAAATCAGATAAAATGAAACATTATTATTTATGAGAAAGCTCAAAGATGGCTTTTGAGTTTCTCTCTGTTCAGATTTACATTTCACTCTTTTTTTTTTTTTTTTTTTTGAGTCGGAGTCACACTCCATCACCCAGGCTGGAGTGCAGTGGCATGCTCACGGCCACCCCAGCGTCGACCTACTGGGCTCCGGCAATCCTTCTACCTCTGCCTTCCAAAATATCCAGAACTATAGGCATATGTTACTATGCTTGGCTAATTTTTTTTTATGTATTGTAAAGACGAGGGCTCACCAAGTTCCCCGGGCTGGTCTCGAACCCATGGGCTCAGGCAATCCACTCACTTCAACCTCCCAAAGTGCTAGGATTACAGGCTGCACTCTTTTTAAAATAGTTCTGAAGGTGAGACACTCTGCTTTCTGAGTAAAATTTTATTTTGTATCTTGAAGATGCTCACTTTTGTGGCCCTCTTTGTAATGTGCATGTATCCCTGGAGGAAGAATGTAACAGGACTGGTTTGTGACATTGCAAGAGGTGTCCCCCCAAGTATCCCTCCTCTGTAGACAAGGCAGGGGAGAGAAGCACATTCATCAAGAGGGACCAGAAATTTCCAGATCTTCCTTTTGGAGAGCTGATATTATTGGAAACTCTCTGGTAAACTGAGGTGGTCACAGAGGGTTTCCTGGCAGGAAAGAGAACCACAGGGGAACACATCGTAGAGGAAGAGCTGAGGCAACTCGTCTCAATCCCAAGACTGAGGGGAGGCTCTGGGCTGAGAAAGTTGGTGTTGGGGTGGTGTCTGAAGGGGCCAGAGGTCTACCCTCCGACTGGACAGGGTCTTTAAGAACAATGAGAGAGAGTGGCCAAAGGCAGGTTAGAGAGAGTTCTAACTCAGTGCTCTATCTTGAGACGTCCTCTGTACCCACAGAGACATGGGTCCACAAAGAGATTCTTGCAAAAGTGTTCAGGGATATGTCAGACTGTGGGACCCACTGGCAGAAGCAGTTCAGCCAAATGCCACGATGCCACCATGGGCTAATCAATCTCCGGTTCCCTTTCTACCTGGCATTTATGAACAGGACACATTCCATGGGAATAAATGAGCTTCTGGAATTGAACAAAACCAGTCTCTACCCTGCAGAGCTCAAAGTCTAGCAGAAAAGAGGTGGGCATGCAAATACAGAAATGAATCATTGTAGCAGGGGTCATTATCTTCTCCCACCAACGACCCTGTGGCCTGGATAAGGTTAAAACATTTGAGGAAGGTCACAGAGAGGGTAGGTGGCAAAGCCAAGAGTCACATCCAAATCGAATCTCAAACTCTGCTCTTCTACAAACTATCCACCCACCACACAGAGTCTTTCTAGGGAGGTGGAAAACCACACAAACAACTTCTTTTTAAGTACAAATTCATTTCTAAACAGAAAGACCATTGACATTCTTCAGGAATACACAAGAGAAGTCTAGTTTGATGAACAGATGTCTGGGAAATAGTCCACTCTCTGAACCACCTTGGAGAATTTGGGCAGCCAGGGAAGGTAGAGCTGCCAGGACACAGAAGGGGTTATAGGCTCAGGACAGCCTGCTCTAGCTGAAGCTTGAGGATGAAGTGACCATGAGGCTATAAAGGTAAGTGAAGACCAGGACCAAGGACAGTGGTTCACACCTGTAATACCAGCTCTTTGGGAGGTCAAAGCAGGAGGATTGCTTGAGCTCAAAAGTTTGAGACCATCCTGGGCAACATAGCGAGACCTCATCTCTCCCAAAAATAAAAAATAAATTAGCCGAGCATGGTGGCATACACTTGTAGTCCAAGTTACTTGGAAGGCTAAGGTGGAAGAATTTCCCAAGCTCAGGAGGTCGAGGCTGTGGTAAGCTGTGATCATGCCACTGCACTCCAGCTTGAGTGATGGAGTGACACCCTGACTCAAAAAAAATATATAAGTAAGTTAAAGACAGATCTCTGGGGGGCTTGAGGACTGCCCTAAGAATTTGAACTTAGTTGGGTGATAGTAGGAAGCAACTGGGGCTTTGGAAGGGAGCCATACTTTGACCTTTGTTTAAGAAGAATTTCCCTGGGACCACAGGAAAGATGGTTTGAGGCATGAGTGAGATTGGAGACAGGAGACTAGTAAGATCTGTCACAGAAACAAAGAAGCATCACGTGTTCCCACTCATAAGAGGACCTTGAACAATAATTGTAATACTGTAAGAAAAGGATTGGTAGTCGTGAGAAACTGCCAGGGGAAGGGGGAGCACACCTCATCATTAAGGAAGGGTACCTGCATAATGAACATTTGTATACCTAGCCCTGACTTGTACCCTACATATTTAAAATAAATAGTTTTTTTTAATGTGGAAATTCCTTGTCCCTTCTCCCATATCTGGCCCCAATCATCTTTTCACCCATCTCCTTCCTAATAGCCTTAGCAATAAACTGGTTATTATAAGTAAAGTATTCTGAAGTCCTATGAGCCACTCTAGCAGATTAGTCAAACCTGAGGCAGGGGTCATGGGAATCCCAATGTATAGCTGGTCAATCCAAAGTACAGATAAAACTATATGGGCCTTTTTGACCGGCATGTGGGGAGGGGGCAGTTTTGTAGGGCTGGGTCCTCAACCTGTGGGATCAAACACTATCTCTAGGTAGATATTGTGAGAATTAAATTAGAGGATATCCAACTGGGGACATGCTTGCTTGAATTGTACTCCACATCTTTAAAATAAAAAATTTTTTTAAAGAAATATGAAAAGAAGAAAAAAAAGAAATATGAGAAGAAGAGAGAGAGAGAGAAAAAAAAGAAGATAGTCCCGAAACCTGACCTAGACAATGGAGAAGGGGAGAAATCCTTGGAATTGGAGAGGGGAGGGGCAAAGGGAGGACAGTGGATGACCATGATTCTAAGATTTAAACCTTGTTAGGTTTGACACCAGTTGAAGAAAAGGAGCAGTTGGAAAAGAGGACTGGCAGCCTCTGGAGCTATCTGCCTGGTGACTTGCCTTCTCCTAGTGACCCAGCAAGAAAATGCTCTAAAACCTAAACAGTGCCCAGGAAGTTCTGAGAGCAGGCAAGGCCCCATTAGATATGTTCCGTCAGCCTGAGACACAAGGGACCTTTTGCCAAGGTGCAGGAGATCAGAGAAAAATGTTTATGGAAACCCTAGGAAATGAATATACCCAGTATGTGGAGAGAGAACACCCGCAGAACAAAGTCAAGAAAAGACATGGAAAAAAAGACAGAGCTCTGAGGGATTCTTCTGAACCCTTGGTTCTAGCCATGTCTGAAGCCAGACCGTAGCTGGACTCTACAGATACAGAAATGTTTGGTTCCCTTGCTGCCCTAGCAATTCTCAGTAAGCTCTCTGCCATGGCAAGTCAAAGAGACCCAGTTATTCCTTCCTTTGCACCTACCAGTGATGCTATGGGGAGTTGAACTTACCACCAATTTGCCAAGAAGAGAAGCAATTTACCAAGCATCATGGCCAACCACACAAAGTTCCCACAGTGACGATACTGAGGTCTTTTGAAATTATGATCAGAGTCGACTTCTGTATATACTTCATTCATTCAGTGTATTAAACAAACTTAACCATCTCTACAAAGGGTAGATACTCATTTTCCTTAGCTCTTATGATGAAGGCTTGATTAAAATTAAAATTATACCAGCAGATGCCACCAATATTGTTCTTTAGTAGGAATCTTAATGAGAAGCTGTTAGCCCAAATCCTTTTGAGAATTTGAAGTGCTGGATTAACCTTTATCCTTAAAAAAAAAAGAAAAAGAAAAAAAAGAAAGTGTGCAAATATTTACATAGCAATTATCAGATTTAAGTTAAATGTATACTTTTTCTGTGACTGAGTCATCAGATTACATTCCCATCTGTGACTATTTATCAAGGAAACTATTTCCAATAATATTATTTTAATGATTCCACGAGTCATTGACCTGTAACCTTGGGACTATAAATATTTGTTTTAAGAAACCTCATGTGCCAGAATGTTTAACTGTAGGGAAGCACATTCATTGACTTAAAGCTGTCGTCCGTGTTTGCCATAAATGGGCAATTTTCCTGATCAGCTTTGTGATAATTAACCAACTGCCTATGACCTCACTCTCTAGATCTAAATATCTCAGTAGAATAAAGATGAGGCAGATTTTACCAGAATTAGGAAAATATCTATAGGAAGCTCTTCTTCTCAGTTATTTTCATATATATATATATTTCATATATATATATATATATATATATAAAATAAATGACTTAAAACAACTTTCAAGCATAACGGAATTTGCAGGCAACACTCACCAGTGAATGCTAAAACTAGTGGTGAAAGTTGAAGAATAACAGAATACTGACATGCGTTTCAAATAACCTCCCCAGAATAGTCATTTTGGAGTGGACAAACTTGGCAGAAATCGCTTCAGCCTGGCAGAAATCGCCTTAACCAAGTGATCAAAGTTAACATCCCCAATTACAGAAAAATTGACATCACGTGCATAAAGCACAGTGAAGAATAAAACATCACTTCTGTGGTCTTTTCTGTCAAAAAGAAACCTAAATCTAACCACGAGGAAGCACCAGACAAATTGGGAAAAATCTACAAAATAATTGGCTTTCACTTTTCAAAAATATAAATGTCACAGAAGACTCAGGAACTGTCCCAGATGAAAGGAGGTTAGAGAGATGTGACAATGGAATGCAACACATGATCTGGGATCGTATTTTGCTTTTCAGCACATTATTGAGACAGTGGGGAGAAGGGCTCAATGTTGGTGTTGTATCCGTGTTAATTTCCTGATTTTAATGTTATGTAGAAGAATGACCTTGATTTTAGGAAATACAAACTGAAGCATTGAGAGACAAATGGGAATCATATTCACAGCTTACTCGAAATGGATCAGACAAAAACATGTAATGGGAGAAGAGGGAGCAAAAGACCTTCCTACATGCAAACATCCACTCAGGGTTTGATTCCTAGATAACCCATACCTGTTGATATAAGAAAGCAGACTCTAAAAAAGAATTTTGAATTCGTATCACTGGCAGCTAGCAAACAGGACCCATCACTGACAGCACATGGAGCACTGACAGTCTCTTGCAAAGTAGCAAGAGTGCAATTGTGAAAACGTTTACTGGAGGTGAACTGAGATTGTAGAGAGCTGCACTGTCCAGTTCGGTAGACCCTGGTCACATGTGGCTATTAAGCACTCAAAATGTGGCAGATGGCAGGAGAAGAGATCAAAAGGCACAAAGAAATGGGCATGCTAGAGTGCCTATACTATTGCAGGCTAGAACCCTACCAGAGGACTATGCACCATGGGGTTGTCTGAAGGACTCTCCTTAGAGAGACACCAACATTATTCAAAAACTCAATGGTGGCTCTTCAATGTAGGCCTGAGAGGAAAGCTGAGAGTGAGAAATGCTGTTACTTATCTGGGCTCCCTTGTAAAAATTAGAAATGATAGGATCTTGACATGATAGGGGCCAGGTGGTGGCACTTTTTCATCGGAAGCAAGGTGGGTGCAATTATCATGATGAATGGTCAGATCAGATGACAGCCAACATGGCCACAAAGAATATTTGTTACGGAAGAGGCACTAAACAAGTAGACAGAATGACTCAGCCGGTTGACATCACCCAGGCTACATTACCAGCCATTCATTAGTGGAATAAAGAAAACATAAATGAAACTGCCATGGAGACAGGAATTGTGGCTATGAAAGAGGTCAACTGTATCTAATAGACTCACCAATCTGATAAAGTGACTGCGACAGAGGACAACATTGAACCCCTGATATGTCATCATCCCCCATCCTGGGAACCAGCCAGCCACTTGGGGGCAAGTTGACTATATTAGACCCCTTCCACCTAGAAGGGACACCTGTTCATCTCAAGTAGAGTCAATATATATTCCAAGTATGTGTTTGCCTTTCCTGCCTGCAGAGCTTCCATCAATACTACCACATGAGGGCTTATAAAGTATTTGATCTACAAGCATGGGTCTTGCATAATATCCACAGTGGACTTAATTTACCACAAAGCAGGTATATCAGTAGGCCCTAACCTGAAGATCTGCCAACTCTGTGTATACTACATCACCCTGAAGCTTCTGGACTGGCTGAGCAATGGAATGGCATCTTTTAAGGAGCAGCTGAGACACCAACTGGAAAGAATATCCTATGAGGATGAGGCACCATCTCCCAGAATGCATTATGCACTCTAAACCAAAAGTCTTACATGGTTGGGTTTCCAATCCATGGGTCCAGAAACCAAGAGATGGAAAGACAAGCAACTCACTTAGCATCACTCCTAGTAACCCACTGGGGTAGCCTGCTTCCTATTCCCAAAGTTCTAGGATCTGTGGGTAGTAGTTCTTGACTTTTGGAGAGAATGATTCCACCACACAGTAAAAGTCATATTAAATTTTATGAATTGCCTTCCACTCTGACACTTCAGAATCCTCATCTCAAGAAACCAACAAGCGAAGACCAACACTTTAGAATCCTCAAGAGACCAACAGATCACTATGCTGGCAGGGGTAGCATTGGCCTATGATCATTAGCATGGGTAGAGCTACTGTTATAAGTGAGAACAGATGGAAATAAACTTAGCCAGATGATTCACCTGGAGTTTTCTTACTACTCCCTAAACCCTACTTTGATGGTAAATGGGCAAGTTTATCAGCTACAGCCTGAGAAGGGTTTGGTGACATGGTGACCAGAAATTCAGACTTCTCACTGGTAAGGGTCTGAGTAATATTACCAGCAAGCCATTTAGGCCCTCAGAGATGCTAGCCAAGAGAAAGGGAAATCTACATGTATAGTAGAGAAGGGTGGTGATAAATATCAGTTGCAGCCAGGTTTCGCATCAGGGGCTCCAGTTCATATCACCAACTTCCTTCAAATAAGTTTCTCCCAGGAAAGAAGCCCACTAGAATCCTAAAGGAGTCTTTCCTGGGAGGAAAGAGCCCCTCCCCAATTCAAGACATTATCGCTGCTAGCAAAAGCGCACAGGTATATCCGGACAGCTCCTTGCCTCAACTGTACCGTGTAACTCTCTCTTTCGGTATTGGAATCTCATTATTAATACATTGGATGACATATCGGAGGGCTTCCTCAGCCATTCTGAAGCAGGAGCAAACCCAGAAGATGCATGTTAACACCCATGTGTCAGCCTTTCCTGGGCGGGAGACAATAACCAGTGAATGTGAATGCACATTCCCATTTTCATTTCTCAGACAGAAAATTCCCACATTCATTCTAAGGATACCCAGTAAAATCAAACTCGAGTTGCCTACAGCACTCACCAGCTCAATTCATCACTTGTTTGGGCTTTCTCTCATGTTTTTCTATTTCTAATTCCCCATTCTGGCTCCTTTAGATCACTTTTCTAAATAAACAAACAAACAAACAAAAAGCCTGTACACAAGCCCTTGTCTCAGGCTCTGCATTTGGGAGGAATGCAAATTAAGGTTAAAGGAAATTTTCAGATGCTAGCCTGGGCAATACAGTGAGACCCCGCCTCTATTTTTAAAAATACAAAAATTAACTGGACATGGTGGCATATGCCCATAGTCTCAGCTGCTTGGGAGGCTGAGGTGGGGAGATCACTTGAGCCCAGAAGTTTGAAGCTGCAGTGAGCTATGACTGGAATGCAGCCTGGGTGTCAGAGCAAGAGACTCCATCTAAAGACAATTAAAATAAATTTTTAAAATTTCAAATGATGTGGACACATGCTCCTCCTAAGTCTGTGTAATACCTTTCATTTGGTCAACAAGTTCTCTGGAATAAATGTTATAATTCATAGGCTTGATTCTTGCTGTGAATTTATAGGCATGGTTGTAGGCTGACTGTTTCTCCCATGCAATCAGTCTGCAGAAGACCATGACAGACAGGTCCGATGAGAAGACACAGACTGAAGGAAAAGCAAGTTAATTCTGCCTTCCACGCAGGAAGGCCAGTAAGCACCAGACTTTCCCTACATGACTTGCCTCTGCTCATGAAAAACCATCTTCATGATGAAAACAGCAGCATCCACCCAAGTGGTCCCTCTCACGTTCCCTGACGTTACCAGTGTAATGCTGTGCACTGTGCAAACTTTTAAAGGAAGAAGTGAAAAAAAAGTCATTTTATCATGCCAAAATATTAAACATGAATTTTACCAAATCTCTAGATCTAATTACTACTTTGTAAGAAATATGGGCCGGGCACAGTGGCTCAAGTCTCTAATCCCAGCACTTTGGGAGGCCGAGGCAAGAGGATTGCCTGAGCCCAGGGGTTCGAGACTAGCCTGGGCAACTTGGCGAGACATCATCTCTACAATATATCAAAAATTATCTGGGCGTGGTAGCATGCGCCTGTAGTTCCAGTTACTTGGAAGGCTGAGGCGGAAGGATAGCCTGAGCACAGCAGGTCAACGCTGGGGTGGCCGTGAGCATGCCCCTGCACTCTAGCCTGGGCGACAGAGTAAGACTCTGACTCCAAAAAAAAAAAAGAAAGAAAGAAATATGAAAATAGAGGAATATATTAGAATACAATCTATTGAAACTAGAATATGGAAATATCTAAAAGAAAGATGACCTAGTTTCTTTAATAAGAAACTGACAAGAATAAAAGAGCATGAGAGAGCAAAAGTGAGTGAGAGACAGAAAACGATCAGAGATTAAATGAAGATGAAGAAACACATCAAATAAATGCAATGTATTCACTTATTCAAACAAAAGCAATTGTAAAAAGACTTTTTTAGTAAATCAGAAAAAATTGAAAGCTCTATATTTGAGGATATTAAGGAATCATTCTTAATTTTTAGGATTGATGATAGTATTGTGGTTACTTTTTTTTCTCTAAGATTTGCCTTTTATAGATATTGAAGTGTTTACAGATGAAAGAATTTGGTGTCTGGGATTTGTTGAAAAATCCTACCACCATGGAGTTAAAGAAAAAAAGGGTGGTGGGGTACCCATGAAATGAGATCGACAAACTAGGGATAATCGTCGGAATGGATGGATACGTGAGAGTTTATTATTCTTTTATGTCTGTTCTCATACAGATTTAGAGAATGCCCATATAAAAAAAAGAAAGAAGAGAGGAAGAAAGGAATGAAGGAAGGACAGAGGGGAGAGAAGGAAAAAGGGAGGGAGAGGGAGGCAAGTTGTCATTTTAAAACTATAAAAGGTTTTGTTGTTGCTTCTCTGAAGATGGCATCTTGATATCACCTTTGGTTGCAGACTGCGACCAAATGAGAATAACAATATAAACACTGATGGTGATGATAACGTTGATAACGTTAATAGGCAAACATTCTATTCGTGAATGGACTGGGAATGAGGAACCAAACTGCTTCACCAAATGATGCCAGCCACTGTGTACATTGCGATCTCTGGTGGGTGGGTCTCAAGTTGGAGCTGGATCCCAGCATCTCTGAAACAGTTGTTTAAGTGGGTCATATGTGCGCCTTGTTCAATAAGTCCCCACAGAAGACGGGTGGATAGAAAAGGTGATAGCAGGAAACTGATTAGAGAGAGAAGGAGGTTCCCTAAGCACATTCCTTGTCTCTCTGTTCAGGTGGAGGAATTTCCTGGTTGGTAACTTAGAAGGAAATAACTGAATCTCCACAATTTATTCATTCCTTTTTTCTTCTTGGGGTAAAGCAGCCCCAGGCAATAGGGTCAAGAACTTGAACAAAATTTGAGGACACAGACGTCACTAAAAAAATTTTAAGAAAAGAAATGGGGGTTGCGTATCTTTTATTTCTCTCTTATCTTCAGTCTTCTGCATCTTCTGTTCTTTCTGCCTAGAAGGCTCACCCCCTCACTCTCCACTTCTCTTGATTAACTTCCACTCATTGTTAAAAACCCAGCTTCCATGATACTTCCCCCAGGAAGTCTTCTTTGACTGTTTCAGTATTTATAACCTACATTGTTTTCTCAGCCCATGTTCATTCTCAGTTCATGTCTTCTCACTAGATTGCAAATCCATGAGTACAGGGACACTATCTACCCTGGTCATCCTTGAATCCCAGTCTCCACCTGACATATAATAGTACTGAGTTAATAATTTTAATATGAACTATTGAATTGGATCTTTAATGTCCCAACAATACAGTTAAGGAAGGAGCTGAGGTCAATGGTCCTCTGCAAAGAAGGACGGACAGGCTATAAGAATAGGAGAGGATCAAACATGGCAACTGCATGGGCAGGTGCTCAGTAAATGTCTACTAAATTGGAGTCGGAGTCTCTTTCTTCCCCCTTCTTCTCTAAACACTATTACCTAAGCATAAGCCACAAATTTCTTCCCCAAAGAAGATGACCTTGACCTGGTGACCACTATACCTATGAGAATCTTCTGGTCCTAGAAAGATAAATGATGATAAGACACATTCATGCTGTCAAGGGATAGAGTCTGGTGCACAGAGATGCACTGTGGTGGGTGGGATAACTCTAGTTTTTGTCTCCCCGGCACACATTCTCAACCCTGTTATTCTGATCCATTCATTCATCCACTAAATACTTACTGAGTGGGTACTGTGTATCTGGCACCATTCTAAATTCTGGAGATAGAGCAAGAAAAAAAATTAAAAAATAAAAATCCCTGCCCCAGGTAGCTCATAGTATAATAGGAGAGAGAGGGGCACTGCACGCACACACACAAATTACAGATAAGTGAATTATTTAATAGTCAGGGGCACTGTAAGTGTTGTAGAGAAAATATAAACAAATTAAGAGAGGATAGGACACCAGAAGGGCTGCAGTTTTACAAGGGGTGCTCAGAGCAATCCTCACTGAATATGGGATAGGAAGGATTGAGAGAGGAGTGTTCCTGGCAAATAAAACTACTGGTGCAAATTCCATGCACAGGGAGCATGCATGGCAGGTTTGAGAAATAGCAAGGAGGCCCATTCAAAGACAACAGGAGTGGGAAAGGGAAGAAGACTTGAGAGGGTAGAACAAACGGGCTGAGGAATTGGATCTAGTCATAACATGAGGATGCTGGTTCCTGCTCCAGGTGGAATGCGGGAACCTTTGGAGTGTTTAGAGCACAGCAGTGACATGGTCTTAGATTTACAGGACATTTGTACAGACTTAGAAATTCACAGAAACTGACCCCTGGACAAAGAACAGACAAGAATGGGCAAAGGCCAAGGCGGGAGTTGACTGCAAGCTGTGGTGAGCATCTAACGGGAGATTGTGGCAGACAGGTGGGTGGCAGCTGTGGAAGCAGAGTCGGGTGGACATCCTGTCACAATCAGTGTGGAGTGTGAAAACAAAGAGATAGCAAGTTGACTCCACAGGTGGCCCCCAAACAGCCAGAGGGATGATGGTGCCAGTAACTGACATGGGGGAGCCCAAGGGTGAGGGGAGTTGGTGAGGATCAGGAGTGCACAATGGCCTTGTTGGGTCCACCTTCCTGGTTCTTGGGAGGATTCTTCCTCTTCTCCACGGAGTGCCGGTGGACTCCTCTGTCATGGTAAGGAACAGCACAGACTGGCGAGTCGGGCTGCCAAAGCCTCTGTTATCGGTTTAGAAATGGGATCTAGCCCTGGCAGTGCCAGACATATTCTGCCAAGGGATCGATATGCAGGTAGCCAAGTTATCCTCCTACCAGGTGACTAAGCTGGGAAACAGAGAGCCTGGAGCTGTCAAAAACTGCCCAGCCTGACCCATGGAAAGAAACTGCCTGTGAAATGAATTCAGAAGAGACAAGCAGAACAAAGAGGTGAAGAGAAAGCTTGTTTATTGCATTTTTTTTTTTTTTTGGAGTTAATGAAGTCTCTGACCACTTTTTTTTTTTTTAATTTTAAAATTGTGGGGTCCATGTGAGGGTTTGTTACATAAGTATGTTGCATGAAGGTGAGGTGTGAACTTCTAATGAACCCTCTCTCCCCAGAGTAGTGGGCATGATACCCAGCGGGTGGTTTAGTATCCCTTATCCCCCTCCCTCTTCCTTCCTTCAGCAGTGCCCAGTGCCTGTTGTTCCTGTCCTTGTGCCTGTGTGTGCCCAATGTTTAGGAGCCACTTATGAGTGAGAATACGCAGAATTCAGTTTTTTGTTTCTGTGATAATTCACTTAGAATGATGGTCTCCAGCTGCATCCATGTTGCTGAAAAGGACATGATTTTGTTCTTCTTTGTGGCTGCATGGTATTCCATGGTATAGATGGACCACATTTTCTTTATCCTGTCCACCATCAATGGGCATCTGGGTTGGTTCCATGTGTTTGCTATTGTGAGTCGTACTGCAATAAACATGTGTGTGCAGGTGTCTTAGACAACCCTGGATCCAGCCTTACCTGAAGACCACAAATTCCCATTGATCACTGTGCCAGTTATCTATTCATTGCCTCTCGTTATCAGATACGTACTCCATTACCAACTCTGCAAAAATGGACCTGGATCCTTTAAATATGTTTTCCTTTGCATAACATTAAGATGTTATCAGTAGAGGGCATTGGAGAGACACTATGGAAGTGACTTTTTTTTTCTTTCTAATCCCAGGACCCAATTTAGGCAGACTCCTAGGACACACTTCTTGCCCCTGGGTCCTTCTTGTGCAGCACAGATGGCTCCCCCAGAGCCTGACTCCTGTGCTGACCTTGGCAGCACCCTGCGGTGACCTGGCTGCAGAGTGCCTTTGCTGAAACACCTTTCTGTGGACAGCTTTACTTGAACCCCCAAGAAAGTAGACTTCTGGCAAGAACTAAAGGGCATATTCCCAGTAAGCTCCACTGGCATATCATCCCAGAACTTTCTGCTGTTCAGTGGGCTTCAGTCATGTCATCTCCAACCCAGTCTGGACCTTATCTCCCAGGAGTGATGGCTCCTGGCCTCTCCTTATATGAGCTGTACATTTTGTTTTGTTTTTTAAGAAAGAGACAGGGTCTCACTCTTTCACTCAGGCTGGAGTGCCATGGTACAAGCATAGCTCACTGTAGCCTCAAACGCCTGGACTCAAGCAATCCTCCCACCTCAGCCTCCTGAGTAGCTGGGACTATAGACAAGTGCCACCAAGTCCAGTTAACTTTTTTTTTTGGTAGAAAGAGGTCTTGCTATGTTGCCAAGGCTAGTCTCGAACCCCTGACCTCAAGTGATCTTCTTACCTCAGCCTCCCAACTTGCTGGGATTACAGGCATGAACCATCACACACCCAGCCAGCTGTTGCTGTATTTTTTAAGTTCTCTTTCCTTTTCTCAAGCTAATGCCTCATTCTCCAATCTCTTCTTGCAACTAATGCTCCTTTAATCAAAGTGATCCTGTTCGTGTGTACTTGTGTATTTTTCTCTCTTTATTATTGTATCCTGACTGATACAACAAACACTGACATGATAAATCCCTCTTTGCTTAAGCTACTTTATGTCTGTCCCTTGCACCTCACAGAGTCTGAACTGGTGCACAAATAAAGAAATAATTAACAATACTTTAATATCACTAATCCCCAGCTGCCATGAAAGCTTGGGATTGTTGGGGGGGGCATGGATTTTTAACTCACCAAGAGATGATACCTAAGCTGAATTTGAAGGCCACATCATCCACCTTTACTGCTGTCTACAACAGAAGACCTGGGCCATCATGGCCTAGCTGAGAGGATGATTGCTCCAGAAAACTTTCCCAGAGCTCTTAGTTCAAAGCCCATCCCCTCTCAGAAGCTCCCATGATCTTGCCCATGATGTCTTAGGACACTTGACTTCTCCAAGTGTATGTGTGTGTGTGTGTGTGTGTGTGTGTGTGTGTGTGACTTATGTAACAGCCGTGTGTGTGTGTGTGCGTGCGTGTGTGTGTGTGTGTGTGTGACTTATGTAGCAGAGACTGCTGATACATACCAGTATCCATGCTCTCCTCCCAGAGCACAAAAACATGCTGTATTTCCACGCTGTCTTATAGTTAGCAGTGAGATGCTCCATGGTGGCCTCCCACACACAATCCTGACTCCTCTCCCCCATTCATCAAATGGAGAGGACTCTAAGGACCCAGAAAAAGAGGGAGCCACAAGATGGAAGAAACGTGGGTCTCAATGTCTGCAAGGGACCTTCCCTTACATACCTAGTTTCCAAAAGTAGTGTCAGGAAGAAATAAACAACAGCTGTGCTAAGCTGCTGAGATTTTAGTGAGATTTCATCTATCTTGTTTTTGGTTTTGTTTTTTTTTTGAGTTGGAGTCTCACTCTGTCACCCAGACTGGAGTGCAGCGGCTGCTCCCGACCACCACAGCCTTGACCTGCTGGGCTCCGGTGATCCTTCTGCCTCAGCCTTCCGAGTAGCCGGAATTACAGGCATGCACTACCACGCCCGGCTGATTTTTTGATTTACTGTAGAGATGAAGTCTCACCAAGTTGCCCAGGCGGGATTTGAACCTTGGGCTTAGGCAATCCACTCACCTCAGCCTCCCAAAGCACAGGATTACAGGCTGAGCCACCGAGCCCGGCTGATTTCATCTATCTTAATCATATACCTTTATTTCTCCTCTAAACCATGAGGTGTTCAAGACAAGACCTTGTGTTGTACTCTCTCTGGGCACCCAGCCCCTGGCAGCAGTGTGTAGTGATGTTCTTTTGGTATACCCACAGATATTTACCTCATTCTCAGTCTTGTGGAATTAGTTTGAGCTTCAAATACATTGCAATCTCTATAGGAATTTAGGAGAAGAGTCTGGGCAGGGAAGGAACCAGGAGTTTTTATTTTCCTTATTGTCTCTGGCTCTAAGTTACGACTTTATACCCTCTTGCCCTAGATGTGACCCTTGATTCTTTCTCTTTATGTGTACAAAGAAACTTACTTGTATAAAGCAAGTGAATTTTTAGAAGGATTTACTGAATATTTGAGGAGTCCAACTTGGAGAAGTCAAGTCAATATGAGCACAATGCAAATAATGCAAATTAATCGTTTCTTTAAAAAATCATTTGGGAGGGTGAATCAAAGAGAATGGTGAATTAAGAGTCTTCCAAAATCCATTCCTCCACAAAAGCAACATGAACGTTGGCAAAAATTGTCAGAAATCAACTTTTTCAGTACTCTGATAATTAAGCAAAGGCTTGCAATAATCTGGAAAACATTTATTCTAGCAAAATAGTTGGATCTTACAGTTTTTTTTGTTTGTTTGTTTAATACGCCATATGGAATTTCATCCTGCCCTATTTCTATCCCCCTTTCCCTAGCTCCATAGTAAGTTTGAAAACCAATAGTCCTAAGTCACAGTGAAAACCAGCAGCCCATAAGACACCAAAAGGGGGCAGAATGGTGTTAGAAGCTCTTATAGGACCCCATTCTCAACAGGTTGTCAGTATTTTACTTGTCTGGCAATTACCTGGAAAACTTTATTTGCAGGTCTTGTCATGATTTGACCTGACTTAGAGCTTGCCCTGTGGGAAAAACCTTTTTCCTAGGGCATTTATGGAAAATATTTAGTGTCAATTGTTAAACACAGTAGCTGCTTGATAAAAGTTAGGGCAAACAATAAGCCAACCAAACAACGTAAAAAGAAAAAGCGGGGGTGAGATATCCACTGGGGGCTTTAAAAAGTTTCTGGAAATCTAGAAGTTAAATGTAGGGTTATGCTTATACCCAGGAAAAACCTGAGTACACCCTAAGCTCTCACTTCTGACACACTTTGAGGTTTTGTGCAAGCAGGAAGTGAAGGTTAAAACAGAGTTGTAAACTATATAAATAGGCATTGAAAGCGTGCTCCCAAAACAAAACCAAAAAAAGTCCTTTGAAATAGTCTAGGAGACTTATTAGTACCATGAATTTAAGGAAATAACTGTTCAATTATTAGCTGACCATGAAGTTAATCAAGCAGAGACTGCGATGACCACAAACAACAAAGAACAGTATTTTTACTTTTTTAAAAAAATACAATTTGTTTAGGAAAGTTACTAAACAAGCAAACAGCAAAAACAATAAACCCTGGAGAGATGAGAGAACCTGATCTCCAAAAATGACACATTATATTATTTTAAATGTCTGCTTTTCAGCAATAAGAATAAAATGCCTGAAAGGAAACAATAACTATAGCCCACATGCAAGGGGAAAAGTAATCATTAGAAACTAACCCTAGCTGGACTCGGTGGCTCAGTCTGTAATCCCAGCACTTTAGGAGCCTGAGCCCGTAGGTTTGAGACCAGACCAGGCAACTCAGCGAGACCTCGTCGCTACAATAAGTCAAAAAATTAGCCGGGCATGGTAGCACATGCCTGTAGTTCCTGCTACTTGGAAGGCTGAGGTGGAAGGACAGTTGAAGACTAGTAAGTCAACACTGAGGTGGCCATGAGCGTGCCACTACACTCCAGTCTGGGCGATGGAGTGAGACTCCAACTCAAAAAAGAAAGATAGAAACAAAGAAACAAACCCTAAGGAAGCTCAGAAGTTGGAATTACTAGAAAAAGACTTTAAATCAGCTATTCTAAATTTGTTTGAAAACCTAAAGGTAACCATGTTAAGAACTATTTTAAAAAACTATGCAGCAATGTACTGCCCAATAAAGATGATAGCATTTCAGAAATCAACATTTAATCAATTTTGTCATCTTAATATCACCTTTGTTTGCAGACTGCCAGCAAATGATGATAGGAATAAAAAGGGTTGTTTTTTTTTAAATGATAACGATGATGGTGATGAGGAGGAGGAGAAGGAGACCTGTGCTCTTGATGAAAATGTCTGTGGTTTCTGTGATTATACTTTCCACAGTTTTAGTTACCTGGAGTCAATTACAGCCCACAAACATTAAAATAAAAATTCCAGAAATAAATTGTTTGAAGTTGCGCCATTTTTATGCCATGCCACTCTATCCAGTGCCAGACATAAATCATTCCTTTATCCAGAATATCCAGATTGCATATGCTACCTGTCCATTAGTCACTTACTAGCCATCTCAGATATCGAATTGATTGTTGTGGTATCATAGTGCTTGTGTGCAAGTCACCCATAGTTTACTTAATTATGATCCCAAAGCACAAGAATCATGAGGCTGACAATTTATATACACCAAAGAGAAGCCATAAAGTTTAACTTTTAAGTGAAAAGCCTTTAACTTTTAAGTGAAAAGGCAAAAGTTCTCCACTTGATAAGGAAAGAAAAAAATTATATGCTGAGGTTGCTAAGAACTACAGCAAAAGCAAACCTTCTATCCATGAAACTGTGAAGAAGAAAAAAATTCATGCTAGTTTTACCACCATACCTCAAACTGTGAGAGTTACAGTGACATTGCATGGTAAGTGCTTAGTTAAGATGAAAAAGGCATTAAATTTGTAGGTTGAAGACATGATCAAAAAATGTGTTTAGATTGACAACAATGTCTTGTGCCAGGAAGCGCTGAGCATATATGAAAACTTCAGCAAGGGATTCCCTGTAACAAATGGCACCAAGTCATTTACTGCAAGTAAGGACTGGTTACAGAGACTCAGGAATGCAAAAGGTCAGAAGTAGCCTAACATATATCACGATGCCAACATTTTTCACTTCACTTCATCTCAACACATAGGAATTTTATCATCTCATATCATCACAAGTGGGATGATATAATACAATAAGATATTTTGAGAGAAACCGTATTTGTATAACTTCTATTGCTATATACAGAGGCTTCCAAAAAATGTATACACATTTTAAGAAAGGAGAAAATTGTATGCAAAATGTAATACTCAATAAGATGCATACAAATCACATTGAACTTCTGCAATTACAAGAGGTGCTCAAAGTGATTATCATCAGCATCCAGACACTTCTGATTACAGTGAACATCTCTTAGCATCTCTTAAAATATGTATACATTTTTGGTACCCCCCAGTATTTTTATAATTGTCCTATTTTATTTGTAGGTATTGTTGTTAATCCATCATTGTGCCTAATTATAAATCAAACTCTATCATAGGCATATACATACAGAAAATCATAGTTTACATAGGGTTTGATACTATTTGTGGTTTTAAGACCATCAGGAGTCTTAAAATATATTCTCTAAAAATAAGGGAAAACGACTGTATCAAAAAAAGATATATAATTTTGTTTTAAAAGAATCAAATAGAAATTTTGGCATTGAAAAGTACAATAACTGAAATGTAAAATTTATTAGAGAGACTCAACAGTAGATTTGAGTGAAGAAAAAAAAAGTCACCAACCTTGAAGATGGATCAATTAAGATTTTCCAATCTGAGGAACAGAAAGGAAAAAAAATAATGAAAAAGTGAACAGAGTCTCAGAGACCTGTGGAACACTATCAAGTGTATCAAAGTATTCCATAATGAGACTCACAAAAGTTGAAGAGAGGTAAGTATCTAAAAAATATTTGAAGAGATAATACCCAAACACTTTTTTAATTGAATGCAAATACATTAATCTTCACCTCCAGGAAGCTTAACAAACTCCAAGAAGGATAAACCGAAAGACATCCACACCTAGACACATCATCATCAAACTGTTGAAAGCCAAAGAAAGAATCTTGAATGTAACAAGAAAGAAGTGACTCATTAGATACATGATATAATTAATAATATTGTCAATCAATAATCATATCTCTAACAAGATTTTTCATCAGAAAGGAAATGGGGTGACATATTCAAACTGCTGAAAGAAAAAACTCAAGAATTTCACGTTCAGCAAAACCTTTTCATGACCAAACAGTTAACAAACTAGGAACAGAAAGGAACTTCCTCAACCTTATAAGAGTCATCTACAAAAGAAGGAGGAGGAGGAGGAGGAGGAGGAGGAGGAGGAGGAGGAGGAGGAGAAGAAGAAGAAAAGAAAGAAAAACAGCTAACATCATTAATGATGAAAGAATGAAAGAGAATGAAAGTTTTCCCTTTAAGTTCTGGAATAAAAGAAGTCCATTCTCACCACTTCTATTCGTCATTGTATTGATGTTCTAACCAGGACAATTAAGTTAGGAAAAGAAATAACAGGCATCTAGAATGGAAATGAGGAAATTTAAAAAGAATGAAAAACAAACAGAGTCTCAGAGACCTGTGGGACATTATCAAGTATATCAAAGTATGCCATAATGAGAATCCCAAAAGTTGAAGAGAGATAAGTGCCTAAAAAATATTTGAAGAGATAATATCCAAAAACATTTCTAATTTAATGTAAATACATTAATCTTCACCTCCAAGAAGCTAAACAAACTCTAAGAAGGATAAACTGAAAGAGATCCACACCTAGACACATCATCATGAAACTGTTGAAAGCCAAAGATGACATTATCTTGTAATTAAATCTAATAAACAAGTTCAGCAGGGTTGCAAGATATAAGATCAATACAAGAATCAGTAACATTTCTATACACTAAAATAAACAATCTGAAAATAAAATGTTTAAAAATCAGTTCATTTATAAGAGCATCAAAATAAATTAAATACCTAGGAATACAATTTTTAAATGAAGTGCAAGTCTTGTAAACTGAAAAATACAAAATATTGTTGAAAAAAAGTAAAGACCTGAATAAATGTTCTTGGGTTAGAAAACTTAGTATTGCAAAGATGGCAACATACCCCAGAGCAATTGACAGACTCAATGTAGTCCCTGTTAAACTCCCAAATACCTTTTTATTTTGGCAGAAATTAATGAGCTTATCCTAAAGTTCCTGTAGAAATGCCAGGAACTCAGAGATGCCAAAACAATCTTGAAAACAAAGAACAAGCTTAGAAGGCTCACAGTTCCCAATTTTAAAACTTATTACAAAGCTATATTAATCAAGAGAGTGGTGTTGGAATAAGGATAGATACACAGATGAATGGAGCAGAACACAGAGACCAGAAATATACCCTTGTATATATGGTTGATTCATTTTCAACAAGTGTGCCATGATAATACAATGGAGAAAATAAAAATATGCCCATATGCATGCAATATGTTACCATATGCCCACATGCATGCAAAATAATGAAATTAGACCTTCACCTTACACCATATATAAAAATTAATGCAAAATAGATAAGAAACCAAAATGTAAAAACTAAAACTGTAAAATATTTGGAATAAAGAAGCATTACTTTATTATAGAGATGTGGGGTATAAGTAAGGATTAACTACACAAGTGGGCTGCATGCAGGTGAAACTTGGGCTTCCCGTTGGCCCTCACTCCCCCAGGTATAGGACCAGGTACCCTTTGTCTATAGAAATAGACATAAATCTTCATTATGTTGGATTAGGTAATGGTTTCCTAGACATTATACCAAAAAGCATAAGCCACACAAGTTTTAAAAATTTGGACCTTATCAAAACCAAAAACTTCTGCCCGGGCATGGTGGTTCACTCCTGTAATCCCAGCACTTTGAGAGCCAGAGACGGGAGGATTGCTTGAGCCCGAGAAATCGAGACCCACCTGTGCAACACAGCGAGAAATCATCTCTACAAGAAATTAGTCAGACATGGTGGCATACCGCTGTAGTCTCAGCTTACTTGAGAGGCTGAGGTAGAAGAATTGCCTGAGCCCAGGAGGTCAAGGTTGTGGTGAGCCGTGATCATATCACTGCACTCTCGCTTGGGCAACAGAGTAAAAGCCTGACTCAAAACAAAAAACAAAAACCCTAAAAACATTTGTACTTCAAATTTGGTACTGTTTCTTAACAGTATCAAGAAAGAGAAACAATAGCCCACAGAAGGGGAGAAGATATTTACAAGCCATACATCCAATAAGGGACTTATATTCAGAATATATAAAGAACTCTTACAAGTCAACAATAAAAATATAAATAATTCTACAAAGATATGCAAAGAGACAATATGCATGAAAATGATATGCAACATTATTAGTCATAAGGGAATTGGAAATCAAAATTACAGTGAGCTACTACTTCCCATACACTAAAATAGCTATAACCTAAAAAAATTAAAAACAACAAGTGTTGGCCGGAATGTGGAGAATTTGCAACTTTCACGCATTGCTGGTGGTAATGTAAAATGATGTGACCACTTTGGAAAACAGTTTGTCAGTTCCTCAAGAAATTAATCATAGAGTCACCATATGACCCAGAAATTCCACTCCCAAGTATACCCAAGAGAAATGAAAACACATGTTGACACTATACTTGTATGTGAATGGTCATAATAGTGTTATTCATAATCACAAAAAAGTGGAAACAACCCAAATGTTCAATTGATAAATGAGTAAACAAAATGTGGTCTCTCCATACAAGGAAGTATCATTCAGCCATTAAAATAAATAAAGTACTGATACATGTTACCACATGGCTAAATCTCGAAAACAGTATGCTGAGTGGAAGAAGCCAATCACAAAAGACCACATATTGTGTGATTCCATGTGTAATGTCTAGAACAGGCAAATGCCACAAGACAGAAAGTAGATTACTTGTGCCCAGTAGGGTGGGGTGGGGGGCATGAGGAGTGGCTGTCCATAGGTATGGTGTTTCATTTTGTGGAGACTGCAGTGATGGCTGCGCCACTTTGTGAATTCACTAAAAGCCATTCATGTGCACAACTTAAAAGGATGCATTTCATGGTGTATGAGCGTATCTCAATTTTTAAAATGCAGAAATACATTACAAAGAATTTATGTCTCCCAAATACTAGGCTTCTGCTGCATTGCCTGACTGCATTCCCTCATTTCTGTCTCTCCTCTGCCACCAGCAACAACATCAAATAACTATTGTGTTAGTCTGAGCAATCCATCTCTCTCCAGTCCACAGCCCATAACTTCGCTCTGTATACATACTTGCACCCCAAAGACTCACCGATATGCTCTGATATCATGATCCCATTCTTCAGTCATATCAGCCAAAAGGCCAGTAAGGGTGAGTGAGGAGAGCAGTTGTGTAATCAACTGTGGTCTAGAATTGGCTCTTCTCTTGGGCAAGCCCTTTATTCCTCTGTGCCTCTGTTTCTTCATTACATGGTTGGATTTGCTTTATAGTAGCCATTCCAGTGTCTTACTGGGAGGAGTAAAAAAAAGGATAAGAAGAATATCTAGTGCATCATTGTAGTAATTTAATAAGGAGTTATTCCTATGTGCCAGGCATTATCATAATGATCACAACCTTATAGGTATTTTTATTTTTATAATCCCATAAGCCATAGTCACATTCTAGGATAACAGCAGCACAGGATTCAAACCTGAGATCCTCTAACCATAACACATCGTATATAGTAACTCAGCTAACTCTTGCACAGTTCTGAGTCAATACGAACTATCCTCTCCATTTGACGGAAAAGTAAATGGAGGCACCAAAAGGTTAAGCACTCGGGCCTATGATGCACTCAATAAACATTTGCTAGCAGCAGTATCAGCTCCATTTCCTCGGGATTTCTTATCTTCTGTGTGAATTGCCTTCACACACACACACACACACACACACACACACACACACACACACACACACACACAGCTTTTGAAGGCACCAGTGGCCGGCCACCTTTGCTGTGGTTCTCACTAATGTTCTTTCTCCTCTATTAAACACAGAGGGAAATAAATCAGACTGTCTGCCTCTCAGAAGTTCACAGCGTGCCTGGGCAGACAGATGCATCCTCCCAGACACTACAAATGTCAAGGCGAGTGCTGAAACATCACAGCGGCGGTCCAGCTGTTTCTCAGTACATCAGTGAAAGATGATGGGTGGGAGAGTAATAACAACCGAGGGGGCAGAAGTTGTCTGTGGATATGACTACAGGAGACCATCATGGAAGAGATGATGTGTGCCAAGTGTGCCAACGGTAGGTACACGGAGCGAAGTGCCATAAATAATGTTTATTACTCAGGAACCAGAGTGGAGAACCATACTTTGGCTTTGGACTTGTCATTTCGGATTCCACCACTAGAGGGAAGTCTAACGCACGTTGGCATTTGGGAGGAGAAAGTTGTTTTGGGTTTGGGCCCTTTTTCTTTCTTTCCCAGGCCCAGACTTCAGCAAGGTCTAAATGTGTAGCTTCTGGGGACTTGATTCGTTCTGAGCGTTCCGAATACCCCTGTACATAAAAGAGTCTTGGCTGAAATATGAAATATGAAATATGAAATTTCATCACATTTGTCTGATGAAATGAAAAATATTTGTTTCCAAGCTTGATCCGATCCCGCTCTCTCCTTTTCCCTGCCACACTCCCAGCTAGAGGGTCCCGACACCTTCTGCGTCCTGTGCTGAGATTTTATCCTCAAACCCTTTTCTCATCCTCACTCACTTTCCAGGACAGCCTTACCTATGAGTCTCACTGAGCAGACTAACTTCATTGTCCTGTTAATATTTATTACATTATATTACATAATATTTATTACATAGTACCAATATTGTAATTATTTGTGTTGTTCTAAAAATTTTTTTTTGAGTCGGAATCTCACTCTGTCGCCCAGGCTGGAGTGCAGTGGCAAGCTCATGGCCACCGCCTCGACCTGCTGGATTCAGGTGATCCTCCCCCTCAACCTTCCAAGTATCTGGAACCACAGGCGCATGCCACCACACTTGGCTAATTTTTTATTTTTTTTTTTTTTGAGTTGGAGTCTCACTCTGTCACCCAGACTGGAGTGCAGTAGCACGCTGATGGTCACCACAGCATCAGCCTATTGGGCTCAGGCAATCCTTCTGCTTCAACCTTCCAAGTAGCTGGAACTACAGGCACGTGCCATCGTGCCCAGCTAATTGTTTTGATTTATTGTAGAGATGAGGTCTCACCAAGGTGCCTAGACTGGTCTCAAACCCATGGACTCAGGGAATCCTCTCACTTCAGCCTCCCAAAGTGCTAGAATTATAGGTGTGAGTCACTGCACCCGGCTTAATTTTTTTTTTTTTAATTGTAGAGACATGGTCTCACCATATTGCCCAGGCTGTTCTCACACCTCCGAGCTCAGGCAATCCTCCTGCCTCTGCCTCCCAAAGTGCTGGGATTACAGAAGTGAGCCACCACGCCTGGCCTAAGCTTTCTTAATAACCATAAAATTACTCTTATTCACCAATTTGCCTTAGGTGCATTTCACAAAAGGCTGGAGGACTTGAATTTGCCTGTGTCCTTTGCCCATGGGGGAAACCAGCTTTTATGACTCTGCTAGCTAGTGCTAGGCTAATTCCTTATCCTGCCTGTACAATAAGAACTCTTTGAGGCCAGGATATATCCCAGACTGCTTGGTATCCTCGGTGTCTAGCAAGTGCCTCACACATAATCAGTGCCCAAACACTGTTTGCTGAATGAAAGACAGAGAATGAATGGAAGAGTTATTCTGATCCTTGACCAGGGCTCCAGCTGTCAGGCCTCACTATCTCGTCCGTGAGATTTATACACGCAGAAACAACTAGCACCATAGACAAGGGGCTAGTGTCTGTGGAATTGCGGCATCTCATTGGATCACACCACTACCCTGTTCCAGCATCCATGGCTTCCTAATACACTTGGAATAAAATCCTGACTCCTCCTGCCCTTTGAGGCCCTACATGATAATTCAGCCTCCACTCTCCCCTCATCTCCTACCCCCTCCATACCCCCCATGCTCCCAATTGCACAGCCTCTGTCTTCAAACACGTCCATCCTGCTTCTGCCTTGGGGCCTTGGCATGCTCGAGGTCTTCTTCTTGGAACACCCTTCCTTCCCATCCCCCTGGAGCTGGCTGTGTTTTGATATTGAGATCTCAGTTGCAATGTCATATCTCTATGAGGCCTGACCTGGTCATCCAAACTAGACACCCAACACTCCTGATCACATCATCCAGCTTTAATGCTCTGTGTAGCATCCACCGGCTTTTCCATGTGTTGGGCTTGTTTATTGTCGGAGGGCCGAACTAATCAGTAGGATCCAGGAGAACAGGAACCCTGTGGCTCTTGTATACTAGAGTATCCCCAGTGCCCAGCCTGGAGCCCAAGCAGGCCTGAATTTGCTGAACAAATGCTCTTGGGATGAAGACTGCTGCTTCCCCTCGACTAATGTCTCTGTCCTCCCAACCTGCTCTCTACTGACTCCAGACCTCCTTGCCTTTCAGCCATAATAAGGCGAACCACACAGAAGGGGGACAAAGGTTCCACAAGAAGTGAGGTGGGGAGAAAGTTTGCTAGGCTGACCCAACAAAATCCAGCAAATGCACACTTCTCCATATTCACTAAGGTCGACAAGAAACAGTGACACATAGCAGAGTGTGGGCATGGAAACTAGGGGGCCTGGATTCAAATCCCAGCTCCTGCACTTACTAGCGATGACTTGAAACAAGTTACTTCACTGCCCCATGCCTTAGTTTCTCATTTGTAAAATGGAGATAATATCTACCTCACAAGGTTTGGGTGGGCTTAAATTTCTTAATGCTCTTATAGTACAAAAACCAACAAATATTAGATGTTATTATTAATATTTGCCCTATTATATTGGGAGAGTTATTTGTGTATGTGTGTGACCCTAGAAGAACTCTTAACTCTGGCAAGATAGGGATGCTGATTATGTCTTGTTCTTCCCAGGTGCTTAGCACTTGGGGGGTCGGGGGGCCTGTGAGCCCTCTTCTGCCCGGCAGGTGCTCTGTTCCTATTTGGACATACTTCTGTTCCCTCTCCTTTTAATTTATGTACCTTTAACAAGTCATGTGCAAGTGGCCCTGCTTTCCAAAATGGGCCATTTCACAAGAGTGGACTGCACCCACATGCCAGGTGATACTACTGTGTAAAAAATGAAAACAAATGCCTTTCCTCTCAGGTGATGTCTGCTTCCCCGCCCGCTCTTGAACAGCACCACTCTATCTCGAGACCCCACAGAAAAGCTCTCTCTGAGAGGAATATAATATAGGTCCCATAGAACTGCCAATCTCGCAGCCGATTTCCAAGGAAAATTGCCTCTATCCATCAAAGCAATCCAGAGCCAACGTGCATTAGTGAGGAAGACCCGAGCCAGACTCTCCCGAGAGTTGTCTCAGAGGCAGTGAGAAGAAAGCCCATTGCTTGAACAAAATGAAATGAAGCAAACTAGGAAGGAAAAGAAGAACCACCTCAAATCAATAAACCTCTCCCCAGATGGGTCCTTTGCCACTCAGGACATAATCAGAGCTATACAGTTCTTGCCGTCCAGGCAACTGTGTGAGAAGTAGGCATGGCGAGGCAGACAGGACTCGGGAAGGTTGCAGGACCACAGCTGCATGGGGGGCTGCCCCCCAAGCCAGAGGACTCTGGGTTGGGCTCCTGTAGGGAGACCATCGGGCTGCCCTTCCCTCCCTCTCATCCATCAATTCCAAGCCTGTGAGAGAGGGGCAAAGCAGACCTCCCTCCAATGAGGTGAAAAATGGAGAACACAAACCAACAAGCAGAATCCACTTAGGCATCTCCTCTGGGGTAATAAACAGGATAACCCTCAGCTACTCCCGAAACCCCGAGACTCAGAGGGGAGAAGCACCTGGACTTCTATTGCGCATAGTATGTTCAGACAGCAGTGATTGTACCTGATGCTGAGCCAGTGACTTTAATACCTGCCGCTTCCCTTGAACCGATGGCCATTTATTTACATTTACATTTACAGATGACTAAACGGAGGCTCAGAGAGGCTGACCAAAGTGTTCAAAGTTACAAAATTTGCTGCTAGCGTTTGAACCCAGATCCTCTGGCACCTACCCACTCTGATTCTCTGGCTTCTGTCTCTGGGCCTCAGTTTTTTTGTCTGTATAATGGGAAGAACATTGCCCCTCCATCACAGAGTTTGCTGAAAATGGTTCAGATGACGTAAAGAAAGCATCTGGCAGCTGATGCAAAGCCTCACCTGGTGTGAGTTCAGAAAAGGGATTATCCTAGCCGGGCTTGGTGGCTCAGTCTGTAATCCTGCGCCTTGGAAGGCTGAGGTGAGTGGATTGCCTGAGCCCGCGGGTTCGAGACCCGCCCAGGCAACTTGGCGAGACCTCATCTCTACAATAAATCAAAAATTAACCGGGTGTGGTAGCGCACGCCTGTAGTTCCAGCTACTTGGAAAGATCGCTGGAGCCCAGCGGGTCGAGGCTGTGGTGGCCGGGAGCGGCCACTGCACTCCAGTCTGGGTGACAGAGTGAGATTCCAACTCAAAAAAAAAAAAAAAGGGATTAGCTTTCATGCCCATGTCAGGCTACAGCTTCGTATAGACAGCTCTGCTTGGGTTGCCCCTTCCCTCTGCCCAGGCCAGATACTGTGGCCTCCCTGAGATGATTCCCTCACACCGTCTCCTGTATCCCTGCTCCTGACACAGGGCTTGGACACGACAGCACATGATCTATGTTTCCGGGACTGAACAGCTTTCACTGACCTGACCATGAGTGGGGAAGATGGTAAGGCCAAAATACTCTGGTGAGGCTTATAATAAGCAATAAAACTTAAGACTCCTCAAGCCCAGCAGAAAAATGAAAAGATGAATCCCAAAATGGTCCTGCCTCGCAAAGCAAGGAGCGCATTCCAGCAGTTGATCTGTTCCAGTAACTCGGTCACAGTGGAAGACAGGTTGTCTTTATCTTTTTTGGGGAAAAAGAGCAGCAATTTGGGACATGGCTGTAATCAGAAGCCTCTCCATTTACATGGTTGTTTGGATAGAAAATTTGGATCAAACCAGCGAGGCCTTTGCAGACCACCTCTCCAATAAGTTGAGAGCTCAAGTGATCAAATGACTTCCAGAGGTGGATTGCCCAGCTGGCAGATGAAGAAAGTCAAGGGCTTCTTGCAGTCACCCAGCAAAACTGCAGGAAGACAAGGAGCTGTATTCATGGTTCTCACGGGCACTACCTCAGCTTCATTCAGGAAGCACTTATGGGGTCGACTCCTAATACATTCAAGGCATTGGGCTAAGCGCCCAGGAAAGACAAGAGGCTGGGATAACATGACTGACAGGGTATGCGCTTGGAGCCTGGATTCTGGGGATAAGTTCTAGTCCTGCCACCCTGTAGTTGCATGACCTTGGGTAAGTCATTCCAAGCCTCAGGTTCTCTCTTTGGCAAAGAGAGTGGGGAAAATTTGGGCACTGGCGACACATATTACGTCATGTGGTTTCACTGGAACAGAGCATGGTCAAACATTATCCACTCTCAAGTCTGTTCTGCAGATCAATCACATTCTCGGAGTTGGAGGTGAAACCAAGCAGGTTTGCTGGTGTTGATTGTATACAATAGCATTCCCTCGAGAGTTTTATGTATGATAAAGAACTTCTCCTAAACAGGATGTTCATTTCCTAATCTACTTTCTCTGTCTGTTTGTCAGCTGCCTCCCCCTTATTCAGGTTAACCCTGCCTGGTTCAGGTTAAGTATACCTGGCTCAGGTTAACTCTTTCATTCAGAAATATTTAAGACAATAAGAAATCATTAAAGGCCAGGCACAGTGGCTTACATCTGTAATCCCAGCACTTCGGGAGGCCCAGGTGAAAGAATTGGTTAAGTCCAGGAGTTCAAGACCAATCTGGGCAACATAGGGAGACTTCACCTCTACAAAGAAATAAAAAATTTTAAAAATTAGCCCAGTGTGGTGGCACATGCCTGTAGTCCCAGCTACTCAGGAGGCTGAGGTGGAGGGATCTCCTGAGCCCAGGAGGTCAAGGCCGCGGTAAGACGTGATCATGCCACTACACTCCAGCCTAGAGTGACAGAGTGAGACCCCCAACTCAAAAAGAAAAAAAAGAAAGAAAAGAAATCATTGAGAATAACAGAACACAAAATGGAATAAACCGTATACAAGTTTGTAAATCAGTTTTAAAATATAGTTTGCCAAAGTATGTTGGCAACATTTTGCAAATAGTTGAGAATGTTTGAGGGATTCACTCCAGTGCCTTTTCCGTAGGAATAATGAAAGACTTAGCTGAGCAGGAAGATAAGGAGACCCTTCTGTCCCCCTCCTGCCAGTTGTTTCCTTTATGCATCATGACCAGATAGATTGTTCTCTGGGAAATGGAGCCTTCTTTGAGACGGCATGACAGGGAAGCAGTCAGGGGTATTCAAAACAACGTGAATGTTAGAGAACCCAGAATCGGGTTTAAACCCACGTCACATCATTAGGTTGTGTGACTCAACTTGTACCACAAGTTATCTCACCTATGAAGTGGACATAATCATACCTAGTTCATGGGGCTGTAGAGAGAATTCTAGGCAATATAACCACTAAGGCACTCAACACATAGATGTTCTCAATATATGATAACTATGTTTACAATCTCTTGTGGAGAGGCTCTTCAGGGGGTGTGTTAGTCTGTTCCAGCTGCTGTAACAAAAGTACCATAGACTGAGTGACTTAAACAACAAACATTTATTTCTCGCAGCTGTGGAGACTGAGGAATCCAAGTTCAAGACACCGGTAGATTTGGTGTCTAGTGATGGCTTCCTGATTCATAGATGGCCTTTTTCCCCTGTGTCCTCACATGGTGAAAAAAGGTTAGAAAGCATGCTGGGGTCCCTTTTATATGGGAACTAATCCCATTCGTGAAGGTTCCACTCTCATGAACCTATCACCGCCCAAAGGCTCCACCTCCTAACACCATCATACTGAGAGTTGGAGCATCCGTGTAGGAATTTAATGGAGAATACAAACTTTCAGTTTATTGCAGAAGCCAAAGTCTGGTCAGCCTTGCAGAATAAGAAATTGGATTTTGTCAGCCCATGGAGAGTTTAAATCTCAAACCGTGAAACAGAAACAAATCAAAATGCTAATTTATTCGTTTACATTGAGAAATCACTGCTGTGGTATATTAGTTTCCTACAGATGCTGTAACAAATTATCACAAACTTAGTGGCTTATAACAACACAAATGAATGATCTTACAGTTCAGTAGATCAGAAGTCTAGCGCTGGTCTCACTGGGCTAAAAATAAGGTATCAGCAGGGCTGTGTTCCCTCTGGAGGCCCTGGGAAGCATCTGTTTCCTTGCATTTTTCCAGCTTCTAGAGACTGTCTGCACTCCTTAGCTGTGGCCCTCTTGCTCCATCTTCAAAGCCAAGAACAGTGGGTTGGATCCTTCTTAGGCTACAGCCTTCAGACCTCACTTTTCTGCCTCCTTTTTTCCACTTTTAAGGACCCTCATGATTACCTTGAGCTCCTCCAGATAATTCAGGATAATCTCCCTAATTTAAGGTCAACTGATAAGAAACCTTAATACCATTTGCGACCTTAAGTTTCCTTCTCCGTGTAACATAGCACATCAACAGGTTCCAGGGGTTAGGACATGAACACCTATAATTCTGTCTACCATACATAGGAACAAGAATACTTGGATCCATATAACAAATACATTGCTTCACTGTAGGCAGACCCTCACATCAGGCTTGGTGAGCATGAAACTGGAGCCACAACGGTCCCAGGCTTACAAAGTCAAACCATGGGCGTGTCTTGGCTTGACCAATGGACCCAGAAACCAGGATTATTTCTACTCTGATGAGAGCTGGGCTGGGTTCTGGCAATATTTGTGTCTGTGAATTTTTTTTCCATCCCTTGGAAGTTGACAAACCACTGCTGACACTGCCTGCCTGTGCTGCCTTCCGATGAGCACATTTTAAATGTTAATACTAAGTAAGGCTTTGGGTGATGCTGTAGACAGACTGTGCTCTTCCCAAAACTGACACATTAAAACTCGAATCCCCAATGTAATGGCATTTAGAGATGGAAGCTTTGGGAGATAATTAGGTCATGAAGGTATAGCCCTCATGATAAGATTAGTACCCTTATAAGAAAAGACATGAGTTTGTTTCTTCTCACTCTGTTTTCCACCCTGTGAGAACACAGCAATAAGACAGCCATCCATGAACCAAGAAAAGAACCCTCACAGGGACCCGAACATGCCAGTGACCTGATTTGCAACTTCACAGACCCCAGGATTGTGAGAAATAATCTGTTGTTTAAGCTACCCAGACCATGGTAATGTGTTATAGCCACCCAAGCTAAGACGCCCAAAACAGGTGGCCCAAGTGTCTTCATGCTAAAATGGCCACATTGTGCACCTCTCTTCTCTAATTCATGATGCGTGGGATTTAAAGTTGAATTGCAATGTGTGAAGCTATTTCCAAGTTCTTAGGAAACCTCTAACTGTGTCCCCAGTGTCCTCACAATGTTATTGATCCAATCCTGTGCATATTCATAAGAACATTCTCTGTGTCAAGCACTGTGATATCCTAGAGGGCAGATAAGATGTGGCCCCGGTCCTCAAAGAGCTCAAATGCTTGGAGCTACATAGACCTGTACAACACCGATGATACAAGGTTCCACATACCAAGACCCTCAAGGAGGACCCAAGGCTTAGAAGGGAGAAACTCATATAAGCTAGGGGGAGCAGGAAAGAGGAATTAATGCTGTGACATGGCCATTTCAACACTAATTGAGTTATTTGACCATGGAAGGTTTTGTATTGTGACACGTTTTTAACACGCCTAGACTTTGATTGTGGGCAATATTCCCTTAATTTTGAATACTAACCAAAAGAAAAACAACAAGTGGTTTGTTCTTAGGATCACACAATAGGTATGAAACCATATGCTGTTTTTCGGTTGCCAAGATTCTTAATTATGTTCTTTATGTTCTACATAATGATGAGTATCTATTGTGTTTTTTTGAATTTTTTTTTTTTTTAGGATCACTAGGTAGGTGTGATCTTTTATCAGATACCAACAATGGCTGGCATTTACTGAGTAATTACTTCTTGCCAGGCACTGTGCCCACCATTTTATATGTTTCTCATCACTCAATCCTCTCAACAATACTATGAGGTAGGTACTATTATTTTCTTGATTTTGCAGACGAGACAACTGAGGCTCACAGAAATGAAACAAGTTTCCCAAGATCATATAGTCACTCAATGATAGAGTCCAAATTTGAACCCAGATAGTCTAACATCAGAGCCTATGAGCTTAAGAACTTTGCAACCTCCCTGCACCATTTACCCTTAAATAATCTTACTAGCAAAAGACAAACTTCAGTATAAAAAAAGACCTACTAGCAAGGATGACTGCTACAAGGAAGTGGCTTAAGAAATGGTAGGATTCCTGTGGTTCCAGTTACTTGGAAGGCTGAGGCAGAAGGATCGCCGGAGCCCAGCAGGTCGAGGCTGCGGAGGCTGGGAGCGTGCCACTACATTCCAGTCTAGGTGACAGAGTGAGACTCCAACTCAAAAAAAAAAAAAAAGAAAGAAATGGTTTTTGACAGGAGAATTTATACAAAAAAGACAGTAGTAATAAATTTTTTTTAATTGTGGTTAAAATACATATAACATAAAATTTACCATATTCGTTATTTTTAAGTGTCAGTTTAGTTGTGTTAAGTAAATTCACATTGTTGTGCAACCATGACCACTGTCCTTCTCCAGAACCCTTTCATTCTGAAAAATTAAAACTGTATCCATTAAACAATAACTCCCTACGTCCTCCAGTCCCTGGTAACCACCATTCTACTTTCTGTTTCTATGAATTTGACTCCTCTAGATATTTCATATTAGTGAAATCATGCAGTATGTCTTTTTCTTACTGGCTTAATTCACTTAGTATAATGTCCTCAAGATTCATCCATATTGCAGCATGTGTCAAAAATCTCTCTCCTTTTAAAGTTGAACAATATTCCATTGTATGTATATACGAGGGCTGACAATTAAGCTCACAAAGTCATCCTAGAAAAAGTGCTACATACCCATTGCTGAATATCACTACGATCTCCTTAGAAATACTCCACCTGGGAATCTATGAACTGATTCAAGTGCCTGGTCCATCTTTCAAAGCAGTTTTAGAACTCTTTTTCTGGAATGGGCAACAGAGCTCTTGTCATATCACCCTTGATGTCCTGAATGTCATCAAAATGTCTTCTTTTCAATATTTCCTTTATATTTGGGTAAAGAAAAAAGTCACTGGGGGCCAGATCAGGTGAGTAGGGAAGGTGCTCCAATGCAGTCATTTGTTTACTGGCTAAAAACTCCCTCACAGACCGTGCAGTGTGAGCTGGTGCGTTGTTGTGATGCAAGAACTCCTTCAGGACCATTTTTGCACACACCTTTCTCATGCCAAGATTTTCAGTTAAGATTTTCCTGTTTCTCTGTCAATGTTTATTTGGTCTGTTTTGCTTCTCACAATCAGCCGACAATTTTGATGCACAATTAGACAAATTTTTGCAATGTTTTTGTCAGTTCTGTTCATTATTGGCCATCCTGACCTCTCTTCAACAATGATGTTTTCTGTCCCCTCAGAAAAACATTTAATACATTTGTACACTTTTGTTTTCTTCATGGCATTATCCCCATATACTTGAACTAACATGTCTCTGATTTCACTTCCACTGTAGTTAGATTTAACAAGAAATACAATGTTTGCTCCTTGTCTAATTCAAACTCTAACATGCTCACAATGACAGCTCTGATGGTCATTCCAGAAAAAGAGTTCCAAAATTGCTTTGATGGGTGGACTAGGCACTGACATCAGTGCACAGCTTCCTAAAGGAGGACCTTTGAAGTGACCGAGGTAATATTCAGCAATGAGGTATGGAGCACTTTTTCTAATATGAGTTCATGAACTTAATTGTCAGACTGCTTATCACATTCTGCTTTTTCATTCATCTGCTGATGGACTCTTGAGTGGCTCCCACCTCTTTGGCTATTGTGCAGAAAGCCTCTATGAACACGTGTGCACAAACATCTCACTGTAACTCTACTTTCAATGATTTTGGACATAGAAGTAGGATTGCTTAATCACGTAGAAATCCTACTTCTAAATTTTTTAAATAACCTCTATATTGTTTTCCATAGCAGTTGCACCTTTTTACAGTCTCAACAACAGTGTCCAAAGGTTCTAATTTCTCCACATCTTCTTCTCCAACATTTGTTATTTTCTGGTTTTCGTTTTTTGTTTTTTGGGGGGTTTTTTGGTAGGCATTCTAATGGGTGTGAATGATTAGCATGTTAGCATCCTTTTATTAGCTTGTTGGCCATCAGTAACGATGGTCTTGATATCCGTGCTTATAATGAAAATACTGACTAGGCACAAGTCCTCCTGCAGGGCTGCTTTGAGAATTAAATGAGAAAATATACACAAAACATAATGCCTGACAAGGAGTGGGTATGCAATAATGCAACTCTGTATCAGTTATCTATTGACACCACAGTCACAGTGCCACATAAAAATCACCTAAACTCAGAGGCTTAAATAAAAACCATGTATTATAGTTCACAAATATATGGGCTAGCCGATAACTCTGGTCTTGACTGAGCTCACGCATCTGTAGCCAGCTGTGGTTGGATAGGCAACTCTGATTTTGATTTCGACTGGACACTTTCTCATCTTTACAGTGCGATTGGCTCTAAGCTGGTCTAAGCTTCATCTGGGATGACTGAGTCCTCCTTCACGTGTCTCTCACTTCCCTCCAGGAGATTAGCCCAGGCATAGTCTCAGGGCATGTCAAGGGCCCAGCAGAAGCATTCAAGCTTAAGCTAAGTTTGCAACTATCCCATTGGTTAAAACAAGATTGGTAAGCAGAATTCTAGGATAAGCCCCTAAAGAGTCACAGGAGTCCAAGAATATCCTGCTCTTAGATAGGGGAACCTATGACTTGCTTCTGGCCAATAGGGTTCAAGGAGTCCTCAAAAGGTTCATAGAAAATATGCATTACAAAAAAAACTATGCATGGATTTCAAAATTTTGCTATAACATGTCTGAACAGGATTTAGTATGAGGCAATAAGAAAGATAAGACATCAGTTTGAAAAGAGCCCTTTTCAGAGAAACTTGAAGCAAGGACAAACATCAGATTTAAGGTAAAGCTTGGGTGGAAGAATGGTGACATCATCGATTGTTTATAAAAAATGTGTGAAGACAATGCCCCAGAGAAATCAGCCAGTAACATCTAGGAGCTGAGAGTGGTCCCTGGCTAACGAGCAACAAGAAAATGGGGACCTTAGTGATACAACTGCATGGAACTAAATCTTGCCAACAGCTATGTGAGCTGGAAGAAAAACGTGAAAAAACTACAGAAAAGAAGACAGCCTAGCTGATACTTTGCAGCCTTGTGAGACCCTAAGTAAGACACCCATTTGAGCCATGCTCTTTGAGGCTAAGAGTGTGGTAACTTGTTACACAACATAGAAACCTATTACAGCAATTTCACATGGTCAGTCCTAGAGTCAGCATGGAAGAGCATTACCAAAGGGTGGAATAAAGAGAGGCATGAAGAATTGGAGCTACTGATGCAATCACTTCATCATACCCTCTAAGCTTTGGGGTGAGGGCACCCCTTTGTCAAAGTAGCATTGCATCGTGTTTGCACACTCTACAAACTTGGATTAGCCTTTCTTTTTCTTATTTTTCAACACTCGTTTGATAACTGACTATGACAACTGCAGATTCAAGAAATGAGTGAGCTTGGACATAGAGTCAGTGTAAAAACTGGATTAGCATTTGAACCAGCAATCTTACTACTAGGGTTCCACCCAAAGGAAGAGAAATCATTATATAAGAAAGATATCTGTCCTTGTATGATCATTGCAGCATTGTTTAGGAGAAAAATCATGGAACCTATCAAAGTGCCCACCAATCCACCAATGACTAACTGGATAAAGAAAATGTGGTACGTATACACCCATGGAATACTATGCAGCCACAAAAAAGAATGAAAATCATATGCTTTGTGACAACATGGATAGAGCTAAAGAATATCATCCTAAGTGAACCAACTCAAAAACAGAAAACCAAACACTGCATACAGGAGTTAAATGGGCACAAAGATGGAAATAATAAACACTGGGACATCAAAAATGGGGACGGCAGAGAGGGGGCCTAGAGTTCAGAAATTACCTATTAGGTTCACATTCACTATCTGGGGAATGGGCCATCTGAGACCCAGTGCCCACCACTACACAATGTATGTCCATGTCACAGAAATGCACTTGTATCTCTTGAATCTGAAGAAAAATAGAGTCAGTATACTAGATAAAAGCAAGAACAATAAAGCCAGATATCACAGGGTCAAGTCTCAGTTCCAATACTAATCAGCAAGTTACATATTATTCCTGTGCCTTCATGACATTAGTGGGGAAAAAAGATTATAATAGTATCCACTCTTAAGGTTTTTGTGGAAATTATATGAGTTACTATACGTGAAACACTTAGAATTGTGCCTGGCACTTTGTAAACCCTATGTAAGTGTTTGCCACGTTATTCTAATTATTTTCAAATGGTTGGTCAATGTAAAGATTACATTCACTTCAACAGAATACTCAAGTAAGAAGAAGCCCTATTCCTTGATACTACAGATAAACACACATATTCTTTATGTACTTTGAAACTCATAAATACAAGGCATACAGAAAAATACACAACTACTTGCTCTAAAACATACAACCAATAAAATGTCCTACAGAGAAGAACACAAAATAAATAAGAAACTACATCATTTTCACAGTAAATTTCTTTTAGTACTGCAAGCCTTGTAGAATAATCCTATTTTATTGAGATTTCTTCTTCCTTATGGAACTTACTATGAAGGCTTACTGACAAATTCTAGTGCTTGTCTTTTTATTTCCAATGAAGGTGTTCTTTAAAACATAGGTTTTATAATGCTTGTAACAGTACATAATAACTTCAACTTTTATTATTATTGTTGTTATTATTTATTGTAAAGATGTGGGGTACAATTCAGGGTTAGGTATACAAATGTTCATTATGCAGATACCCTTGTTGATGAGGTGTGCTCCTCCCTCCCCTGGCAGTTTCCCTCAACTGCCAATCCCACCCCCCTCTCCTCCCAGTTTCCCACTACTGCTAATCCCTTTCTTATAGTATTATGATAATTATTCAAGGTCCGCTTATGAGTGAGAACATATGGTACTCTATTCTTTGTTTCTGTG
>NW_007256174.1:419125-455195 GCF_000164805.1 Carlito syrichta | reverse complement strand
TCTCACCAAGTTGCCCAAGTGGGTCTCAAACCCGCGGGCTCAGGCAATCCACTCACCTCAGCCTCCCAAGGCGTGGGATTATAGGCTGGTGAGGGTGCAAAGAAAAAGGAATACTTCTACACTGCTGCCAGAATGCAAGCTGGTGCAACTTCTTTGGTAGACTGTTTCTGAAAGAACCTCAACTTTTGAGTCAAGGTGGGAGTCTTGAATTTTTTTTTTCCTTGTATCAGGATAAGCAGTTAAACTTTAGAAAAGCAAGTAGCACCTTTGGAGTCAGGGGACTTGGAGTCATTCCAGCTTCACCACTTGCAACTTGAGGGACCTTGGAAACATGGTCAAAGCTACCTGGGCCTCAGTTTCTCTGATAACATGAACAGACCCTTTTTTACAAGAAGAGAATGAGAACCAGAGAAGCAAAAGGGATGCAAAGGAGCTTTTTAAACCATGTTTGAAAGAAAGAAGCAGTGTGTCAGTCAGGGTCCCATCAGGAGACAGAACTCCACCAGTTATTTTAGCAGAGAGACTGATACGAAGAATCATTAACCATGGACTGGGAAGCAAAAAGGAGGAGTAGGGCAGCACTGAGGAATACGAGTAGCAACTGTCAAAAAAACTGCCGGCCAGGCTCGGTGGCTCAGCCTGTAATCCCACGCTTTGGGAGGCCAAGTTGAGTGAATTGCCTGAGCCCATGGGTTTGAGACCCGCTTGGGCAACTTGGCGAGACCTCATCTCTTCAAAAAAATCAGCCAGGCATGGTTGCATGCACCTGTAGTTCCAGCTATTTGGAAGGCGGAGACGGAAGGATCACCGGAGCCCAGCAGGTTGAGGCTGCTGGGAGCGGTCACTGCACTCCAGTCTTGGCGACAGAGTGAGACTCCAACTCAAAAAAATTTTTAAAAGCTACCAATCCAAGATCTGGGAGACAGGAAAAAAGATTGAGATTATTAGAATTTAGAATTTCCAAGGAAAGGCCCCTCTAGAGCTAGGATGCGTATGTCTGAGGCTCCAGTTAGTAAGTACTTTGGGGCCTCTATCTGGGGGCACAATGAAGCAGAAGTTTAAACACCTGAAACCTGAAGCCAAGGGGACTCCTGGAGCAGCGTTACTTTACCTCTCTCTCTTCAGTGTCTTCAGTCACGCTTGGGCACAGGAAGCAGAGATGTACAAGGCTTCCTTCCTCTCTTGTATCTCCATTAAAGAAATTAAACCCAGAGAAAGCAGACAGAAATGTGGTTTGCAGAGCCCCAGCCAAAGTAGAAAAGGAAGATTTTGGAACTGAGAATTAATAGCTCAATGTCCAAAACATGAAGATAAAGAAAAGGATATCAAACCTGTAATGTAGTCAGCTGAGCATGATGACACGTGCCTGTAGTCCCAACTCCCTGGGAAGCTGAGGCAGAAGGATCGCTTGAGCCTAGGATTTCCAGCCATTGCACACAATGATTGTGTCTGAATAGCCATTGCATTCCCAGTCTGAGCAATATAGTGATACCGTCTCTAAAAAAAATTAAAAAACAAAAATTACCTAAAATCAGGGTCAGCAATCTCCCAGTTACTCCAGCAAGCTCCTTCAACTCCCGGGCCCCAATTTTATCTGTAAAATTTGAACGCTGAACTTGGGCGCTAGATGACTCATCCCTAACACTGGAGTTTCTCAGAGTGTGCCCTTTATAAAGACTTCAACAGGCTTCCAGCCACCTCTTCTAGAAGAAGACATTTCCCTAGTTTATTTTCCTTAAAGAAAGGAAGAGAAAGGAAAAAAAGAAAGACACATAACTGGGTTCCTGGAGGTTGAGCTTGGATTGAAGGAGTTCACAGGAACCAATAATGGATCCCATGACTTCCAAGTGCTGGGATCACAGTCAGCCTGGGGATAGCCTCTGGGTCCTGTGTATATTTGCTATACTTTGTCAGGGACTGACTTCTGAAGTCCCTCGCTGCTCACCTGGCCACCAGAGGCCACCTGCTGGACTGGCCCACTCTGTGTTCCAACCCTGTCTCCCACTACCTTCTCCCTTGGTCACCACAACCCAGCCTCACGACCTCCTGGCTCTTCCTGAGACTCCCCAAGCTCTCACCCACCTCAGTGCCTTTGCATAAACCTCTCTCCCTCTGTCTGGAATGTCCTTTCTCAGATTTTGCATGTTTGTCTTGTAATCCAGGACTCAACTCAACTTTCTCTTTCTCCGAGAGAGACTTACTCCTGCCTCCCACATCTCTCTCTCTCTCTCTTTCTCTGATATTTGACCCTGTTCCGTCTCCTTCATAGTATATATCACTGTTTTTAATTTATGTATGTGTTACTCATTGACTTTCTTTTTTCTCCCCCTAGGATTAAGACGCTGAGAGCAGCAACCCTATCTGGCATGTTCACTGTTCACTGTGTATCGTATTTACCACATTCAGCACAGTGCCTGACCCATGATAAGTGCTCAAGAAATGGGTGTGGAATGAATGGATGAATAAGTAAAATATTTTTAATTCCTTGAAGGTGAGCTCTGGGCCTGACCTTCAAATACCTGAGAACACATAGCAAGGCACTGAAGACACACAGCACTTAATAAATTCCTGATTGAAGTGTTCCTTCCAGCAACTCTACTCTAGGGCCCTGGTACTCGGTGGATGCATTTATAACTTCAGACTCGCCATTCACTTTGGGAGAGGGGGTGGAACAATGTACCCTAATCTCCAGGTGAGACTAGATACCTAACCTCAGCCCAGCGATTCTCACTCGTGAGCTCATATCAGGGACACCTGAAGGATTTGTTCAAACAGAGATCACCAGGCCCCACCCTCAGGGTTTCTGATTCAGTTGGTTTTAAACAAGTCCCAGGATGCTGATGCTGCTAGTCTGGGGACCACACTTGGAGAACCACTGTTTTATAGCTCACCAGGTAATTATAGGAACAGCCCAAGTTGAGAAACACTACTGCAATTCGTACCTCACAACACTGTCGTAAAGATCAAAACTAATTATTAGGCATAGCGCTAGTGCCATGCCTGGTACGCAGTTCGTGCCCAAAGGTGTTATTTGTCTTCCGTTGCACACTTACCTCTCACCTGGAAAGCCCAGCAGTCTCCCAGTGGTCTCTCTGCCTCCTTTTTCCTCCATGCAGTCAATTCCCCACAACACCTCCAGAAACACAGTCCTTAAAAGCAAATCTGCTCTCTTCATGACATCACGATGCTGCTTCCCTAATGCCTGTAGAATTGAATCCAGTGGAATCAATAAAAATACAAGGCTTTTCACAACTTAGCCCAATCTGTTGTTTTTTTTTATGGCTTACCTCTTTCTGATTAACCTCTCCCCACCAACCCTAATTTGTTAGGAGAAACCTATCGTGGCATTATCTGTTAGGTATTCAGAGTGCAGAGATCATACGGTACGGAGGGTGGTAGGAATGGAGGGGGGTACGGTGTGGTCAAGTGGCTAAGAGTCAAATTCTGGCTCCACCAGTTTCCAGCTGTGTGACCTGGAACAGGTTACTTTACCTCTGTCTCTTCAGTGTCTTCAGTCATAAAGGGAGGATGAGAGCAGCCTCTTCCTTGAGGGGTTAAGTGAAATTAATCTATGAAAAGCACTTAGCGCAGGACCTAGCATGTGGTGAGTATTCAGAACAGTGCTCCTGTCCGAGAGTAGCTAGAATTAGAAAAGATAAAAATGACCACTGATCTTATCGTCAAAATATAGGAGAAGAGTCTAGATGGAGACAGGAAGGTAGGAAGACACAACCCCCAGAATGGATCAGAGGCCTCTGTCTTCCTTCTCTTGTTCATTACCTGCACCCCATCCCAGGTCACAGTATTCTTAGTATGCCTTTCCTTCTTGATCTTTCTTCTCCACTAGATTGTGATTTCCTTGTGAATAGGAGCTATGTCTTATTCAGCTCATGGAAGGACAATGTGAAGAACTGTCATGGACAAGAGAGCGTATACTTGTTCATTGGCCCCAGAAAATGAAAATGAGAGTAGGTGTTATATAGGACACACCTAAGAGCCATTTCCGGTATGCCTTCTCTCCTGTTCCAGGACTTGAGTGGTCTGTTCCCTTTGGGCCATCCCTCAGAGAGACCCCTGAAGATGAGTGCCCAGTGTGAAGCCTGAGCAACTACAGCTCTATTCTCAGCCAGAATTTCCCCCACTCCCTTCTACTCTCAGTTCTCTCCCTTGCATTTCTTATTTACACATGTCCCTTCCTAGATTTTAGGCTTTATCAGTAGCTATTACGATCATGTTACCCATTCGTATAACTATGCCATACACAGAAAGGAAACAAAAATCAACACAGGAGAAAGAATCATTGGTACATAACTCAACATTAGGGCAAACATGCAAATTGCTAAAGCTTTCCACAGAAGCAAGAGCTGCTGTGAGAGGTAGTGAGCTCCCCACATTGGAGGTGGGCAAGCAGAAGCTGCAACCCCATATCTGGAAAGTTTTGCAGTATTTCCTGCAGTCAAAGTCAGAAGTGAAGTTGGGCTAAGCCCTGAATGGTTTCCCTGGGCTCTTCCAGCCCAATATTCTGTGTACCAGGATGAATAAATCCCTCTCTGAATTTCCAGTCCTTATGTCTACACGGAATGGAAGAGAGATGTCTAGGAAGCAGCAATCTGTTGTCACTGGACATTGCACACCCATGGGTCTCTTGAGTCCAGCTGACACACACTGAGGACACACTCCTGGGGCCAGCACCACAGAAATGCCAGGTATGCAATCTCTTAATTGAATACTTGGCAGAGAATAAGGGCAATTATTCACAGGCTCCACTGCCCAGGCCTGCATGTAGGCAGACAAGGGATAAAAGAGTCCCCAGATAGGCAAAGGATACCAGTTTTCACTTGGCTAGGTGGCAACATTTTGGAGGGGACCACAAGGCAATTCTAACCAGGAATCACAAATGCCTGAGTTTGTTCTATCCCTTTGCCCCCGTGCGAACCCTTCTGTCCCCTGATCCTGCCATACTTACTTCTGCCTCTGATCTAAACATACTCTTCCCTTACCTGTGGTGCTAACAGCTCCTACATCCTACCTATCCTCTAAGGGCAAGCTAGAGCCCAGCTCCTTCCAGAAACTTCCCAGACCTCTCAGACCATAGGAGGTCTAGGGACTCCAGGAACACCTACTGGCTCTTGTAATAATAACAGCCACAGCTGCCATTGATTAAGCTCTTACGCTGTTCCAATATAGTGGGCACGTTGTATACATTGTGCTGATTATCAAAATGAATATGCAAATAAGGAAAGATCAATGTCCCCATTTTGAAGACAAAGAAGCTGAGACTTGATACTATTTGATAAGTTAGGATATGACAAAGTCAGGGCCTTCTGGCCACAAATCCCATATTCTTTCAATACAAAAACTTTGTTTTACCTTTGGGCTTCCCTTGGGAGAGAACACAAGTTCCTCCTATATCTACCCAAATGCTTAAAATAAAATATGAGTAAATTCCGTCTTATAAATGCTCCCTTGTATCTGATCTATCTCTGGATTTCTTGCCACCAGAAGAATCCTAGAAAAATGAAGACTTAGCTTTTACTGTACAATCATAGATCCTTAAGCAAGAGCAGACCTCAAAAGGACAGCTGGAACAGGTATGAAGGCTTAGTCTGGGCACCCTCCTATGAGGGAATGGCTGTGTCTGCATCTGGGCAAATGTCCAGCCCAAGCATTTGAGAGATTGGGGGAAATAAGTGAAAATTTCCCAAAGTTGTTTGGGTAAGGTGTTGTGATGTATATTTAGAAAGCATGTTATGCAAGAACTCCCAGGGCAGCCAGTCCATGAAAGAGACATTATTTTAGTGCTGTTCTGACCGGGCACCCATCCAATTAGCCAGAGGATGGTCCTCTCACTGCTCCCTCCCATTCTGTGCCAGCCCCACCCTGCGCTTGCTCCATGCCAAGGCTGTTCAGCATTTCCACTGAGACTCTTGGAATGTGGCCCCTGAGATGCACGTCAACTGCCTAGCGCCACGCCTGACATGCAATGAGGCCCAGTAATTTTGATCCATATTGGCATTAGTATCAAAAGACCTTGGAAAGCACCTAGAACAAGGTCTACAATCTCTGAGGTCTCCAGAGGCCTGGTGGGTTGTGTGGAAGAGTGAAAAAACAACCGTGCAAGCTCAGTGATGTCTGGGAGCTGACTGCATCCTAAGCATCTGGGAGGCCACTCAGAGTAATGGGAGACACAAGATGCGGAGCACAAGAGTTTTGCCCAACTAAGGACGCAGCAGCTCCTCTGTCTACACGGTTGCTACCCAGATAAAGTCAGGCCCAGAGTTGCTGGCCCTGATTCTCAAATTTTCAGGAAAGCCATATATTCTTTTTTGTGTGTGTAAAACCTACCCATTTTGTTAAATACTGGTAGATATTTAAACTATTTTTTAAATGTTGCCTGGGCAAAACAAACCTGATTGTGGACTATCAGAAAAAGCCCCTGCAAGTGCCTTTTGAAAATGTGCTTCTCAAGCCAGTCTCGGTGGATCAGCCTGTAATTCCACGCCTTTGGGAGACTGAGGTGATTGGATTGCCTGAGCCTGTGGGTTCAAGAACCACCTGGGCAACTTGGCGAGACCTCGTCTCTACAATAAATCAAAATGAGCCGGGCGTGGTAGTGCGCGCCTGTGATTCCAGCTCCTTGGAAGGCTGAGGCGGAAGGATTGCCGGAGCCCAGCAGGTTGAGGCTGTGGTGGCCGGGAGCAGCCACTGCACTCCAGTCTGGGTGATGGAGTAAGAATCCAACTCAAAAAAAGAAAAAAAAGAAAATGTGCTTCTCACTTTACATCTTGGAGCATGGAACTGGGCAGGCAATTAGCTCTCATCTCTAATTCCAGATGGTGCGGGAGACCAGCTCCAGCCGGGTTCAGGGTACCCCAAAGGTGGAGACGGCGTCGGCGATTGGGGGGAAGAAGAGAAAGAAAGAGACTGGACTCCAGCCTAGTGCAGAAGCGATGTGTGTTATTGGGAATTACAACGGGTCTTTTATATACAAAGTCAGATGTGGGAGGGGCGTCCCCCACCCACCAGAAAACTTAATCCATGAAAACTTAATCAATGATTGCCTTTAAATCCTTTTCATATGATAATCTTAAAATCCCATAACAAAGGATAACCTAATCTGTGACTGACATATTCTATAAACCTTTTTCATCCTAAGCTGATTGATTTATGCCAAGTTAAACAATTCTATAGAAGCTTAAGTATTTACTTTACAAATGAAAGTGGCCCATCCCAGAATGTTTGGAATGTGGCCCAGTCCAAAGTTCACAGTGGGCTACCTGAAAGTAACCCAGCCACAATCTTTCAACAAAATGGCTGTCTTCTAAAACTGTATTCTACAATTTACACCTTCAATAAATCCTAAGATCATGACCCAGAAGCCTGTGACCAATACTAAGGCTCTTAGATGTGGCACGAGTTTGAATTATAAGTTGTGTGAAAGCCAAAACTGCAGTTTGCAGAAGAATGGGAGCAATGAGCTTCTAAAGTTAGCTTGTGTTCATCCCCGTCTCAGAGTTTTTATGTTTTGAGCTCGCAGGAGCTTAATCTGGTTAGTGCTGAGTAGAAAGGGGGAGGAAATGGGGTCAATAGCTCCCGAACACATCCTAGTGGTCTCGGGGTCAACAGCCCTTCCTGATCCCTAATGCTCAGTGGGCCTCCATGGCTGGCTCCCAACAAGATGGGACATGTGAGATCCAAGGAGTGAAGCCACTGCCCAGTGGGGCACAGAGAGAAGGCAGTGGAAGAGCCAACCCCTCCCGATTGTATCTGCTTCATCTTACTGACCACATAAGGATCAGAAGGTTTCTACAGCAGCAAGAAACTTGGCAAAAGCTGCTTGGTCAGGGGGTCACAGAGCAGGAGAAAGCATGGGAATTCTATCCCTAATTATGTCCTGTTTAACTTGGCCCTCCCTATAGCCAGCAAAGCCAGCAGCAGTCTTGCCCCTGGGTGGTCATCAGGAATTCTGATTTCTAATTCTGGCTGATTGCTTAGGACAAGTTGCCCAACCTCTCTATTCCCATCTTCCCATTAATAAGTCTGGGATAATCAAAGCTTCCTCTCTTTGGGAGAAATTTCAATGGCGTTTTTTCAAATAAGGTTACATCATTTGTTCCCCTTAATTTGGTTTGTTTGGGTAGGCAGGAAATGGTTTGCAGCCAGCAGCCAGTAATCACACAAACTAATCACATTGAAAATCTGTCAAAAAAAATGAATAGCCAAATGCATTTTAAGACTAGATGTCTATATCGCAATGAAGTGTTCCCCTGGGAGTGGGTTTTAGCCTATGTTCAGGTATTACATGACTGTGGTAGAGGCTGAACTTGGATGGAAAGAGTCCCTTGGGCTGAGAATCAGGAAGCTCCAGGTGAGGCTGGGAGACCTTGGGGAGGTCATGTTACCAGTCTGACTCTCTGTTTCTTCAACCATAAAATAAGGGAGTTGGACTAATTGACTTTAGGGTTCTCTTCAGTAATACTGCTCAGACTCACCTATACTAATCATTTAATGAAAACAGTCCTCAGTGGCCCTGGCCCTTCTGAGACCTCAGTCTTTCCAGTTACCTCCAGACAGCTATCAGCACACATCTCATCATGTCATTCCCTGGGTGAAATTCCTCTAAAAGCAGAGGAATGGGAATGAGAATCATGGTGTATCCATGAAAAGGGATAATATGCAGGCATTCTAATGATGTATAAAATGGAAAATAAAGAGCTATGTCAAGTGAAAAAGTCAGGATACAAAATTATGCACTAATATCGCAATAATTAAGAATGCATAAGACAAAGGCTAGAATAAAATACCACAAGATGTTAAGAGTAGTTAAGGAACTCAGCCTAATAAATGCCAGAGCTGGGACTTGAACCCAAGACCCCTGGATGTAGAGAATGCTCAAATATTCTGAAAAGTCCAGATGCAATGGAGTATTTGAACTGTGACATGGGCTGAGAGAAACTATTTAGAGAAGTCACCACTTTTTTGTGTCCGTGTACTTTACCATGGATTATGATCAAATAAAGTTAATACATTTTTTCCAGATCATTTATTTTATTCCTTTTCCTCAACAACATTTCTGCACACATTTTTGTTCAGACTCATTCTCCAAATATCTGTGGAAGTTGAGCAAGAAATCTTGGGTACCTTAAAAGTGAATCTTTTTATTTAGCCCATTAGATCACTATTAGAGGTCCTAGATTAAATAGCTAAATTACTTGCGAATTCAGACACAAATCATGTCCATTCTCTCTGGGCTGGACCACTGCCTTTAAAATTACACTCTTTATAAAAAGACAGGTCATTTATCCTGGTCTTTGCATTACAGGAAATCTGAGAAGCTCCAGAGCACCAGACCCAATAATCCCCTCTCCCACTAATCACCCGTGGTTTTCTGGACACAGTCATAATTGTCCCACTCACTGACTACAGACATGTCTCCTGGGCTGTGGTTCACATCCTAGATAACAGGGGCTAATATGAGATGGATAAGTATAGGTTCAAGAGGTAGGCAAAAATCAGAGTGTATTATTTTCTTAAAATAAAAGAGTCAACTTTATACAAAAACTACCCTGCTTCAACAGATGATGGGTTACAAGGCTATTGACACTAGGAAAGCAGTTTCACCTAAATGATCAAGGAGGAGTCATTCATTTGAGTTAAACAGTACTCCACAGGGCACATCTCTCAAAACAGAAAAGATATATGACAGGACACCAGACAGTATTTTCTTGGAGACAGAATTGTGTATGGAATTAGGAGGCCTATATCTGCATCCCAGTTCTTACACTTCCTCCGTGTTTTTTTTTTTTTAATTTTCAAGCTTCATTATGACCATCAAAAAACAAATGGGGTTAACAGATCTAGCATATAACTGGCACTCAAAGTGAGTGGAATATAATAAAATGAAACATAGGAGGAAAATCAATAGCCTTTCTTGTGTATAAATATTAAAATATTATATATATAAACTTTAAAAATAGGATTTATAAGAGCACCATGTTTATTTATCACTGTAGATGACTAATGGTAAGGGAGACCACAGAGCTCATGAGTTCAGGTGTTTTCAACTGGGGGCCATGTACCTCCAGGGGTTCCGTAGATGCACAGACTTCAAAGGTAAGATGGTATCTGTCGTCTTTGTCTTCCCAGTATCCATCACCTCGTCTCAGGGTAATAATGCCCTAATTTTCTTTAGGGAAACACCCCTGTTCTGCTCTCCACATGTTTCAAGTGGAACCTGCCCTCCTGGTGTTATAGTGACAGGCGTGGAGTCAGCCTAGCATCCATCCCACTACCTACAGGGATTGTGTTGGGGTTGGGTCAGACTTACAGAACCATGAGAAAAATGTGTGCTCTTTCTATTGGGGTTACTCAGCTGGTAAAAACGTTAGCTTGTGTTGTTGATGGACACATTTGCCATCACTTGGGGAGACCCTTCCTGAAAGGAAAGCTAAGAACTCAGAGAGTAGAGTGAAGGGATAGAGACCAATTTCTTTGGGCGTCCTTTGAGCTCCTGGATCCAGCATGCCTACGACACATCTACTCCAGGAATTACGAGGATCATAAACCATTGCATTGCCTTTTGCCAGGTCTTAATTTATGTTGGACCCCTGTCCCTTGTAATAAAAAGAATTCTAACCAATATAAGAGATTTCATTGATTCCTTGAAATAATATGCAAATTTTGTGCTCGGGTATATTTTGTTGGAGAGAGGGTCATTATTCTTAATGGATTTCTGAACGAAAAAGATAAAAACCTCCTGTTCTAATTCAGTGCCCTTATTCGATAGATGAGAAAGCCAACACCCGAGGAGAGAGAGTAATTGCCCCCAGCAAGTGGATGATAGACATGGAACAGAATTCAGTTATACTGACTCTCATCTTTACCTGTGGATCCCAACATGGGACCATGTAGCAGAATCACCAGGGGACTACTGAGCATCACACATTCGGGATCTCCCAGAGACAGGCAAGTCAAAATGTCTGCAGAGGCAGATTTGAGCACCAGTACTTTCAATAGCTCCCTGGAAGACTCAAACATCCAGTTACAATGAGCATCCCTTTCTTACAATATGAAAACAAAAATGAAGAAATACATACAACCCAACAAGTCTAAGATTCATTAATAAACATGACATGAACACCTTATAAACATAAAATTAAATATCTTAATCCACCTAGGCACTGGGGTATGTGCAGGGATGCAAAATTGTAAAAGACACAGTACCTGCCCTGAAAAACATTTCCTCTCTTGTATAAAAGAAAGAAAGAATCATCTATCAAAGAAAGTGCTGCATTTCATCAGCAGCAGAATGGAATTCTTGGCAGCCCTGCCTTCAAACTCTCAGCCACCTGCCTCTCTCTTCATCTCTCAAATTAAGTAAACAGTTCCTTTAGAAGATACAGCTGAGAGTTTGCATCTGTTTGAAATAGTCCCCTGTAGAGAATGTGAGGCATTTAAATATATTTACAAAAATTCCCTTCAAGGAATGCAATATAGAGATAAGTTCATTCCTACATTTTTCCAAGGAGACCTATTTATTGTCACAACGTGTTTTTTACATCATCCTCCCTGAATTGTCACAACCTACTTCCACTCCATCTCTACCTAACATAGGGGCTGTGACATGTTATTTACTAATCACTTCCATGTTCCAACCTCTATGCTGAGTGTTTAGGGATGGAAGGGATGAACAGTAATATTAAAAAAAAAAAAAACGTTACTGCCTTCAAAGAGCTAACAGTCAATTGAGGAGTGAGAGTTATATTATTTCTAATGAAAGCAAGCTGTGAGAAATGTTTGATTATAGTTATAATTCCACTTACAAAGTGCCTGCCATGTGTCGGGCACCACCTTACTAAGCTATGTACATGCCTGATGCTATTACATTCTTACAACACCACTGTTGGGTGGCTGTCATTTAACGGCATTCCACAGGTAAGGAAACAGAGACTTGGAGCCTTCTGCCAAGTGTCAGCTAGTTAGCAGCTGGATCAGGACTAGTGTTTAGGTCTGCTTAATTCCAAACAGATAGTGAGAGCCTCCAGCTGCAATTCAGGAGCCAAGAAAACCAGGATCATTCAACAGTCCCTTGGCACTTTCTCCAAACTGGAATACAGAAGGGAAGATGAAAATCACGATTCCTGCTGAGGAGACTTACACAGTAATTTTAGAGAGTGTTAATCACTTTCGATAAAAGAATTGATATCGCACAAAGTAACTAGTACTAGGGAAAGCATCAGAAATAGTATCTAGGAAAATATTTGAAGTCAAAGTTGGAAAAAGTGAATGAAGGAAGTAAGAGACAGAGAAATTGGGAGGCAGGTATAGCTCATCACGCTGACACTTCACATCTGCAAACTTCTTCAAGCTTCTAGTTCTTGGACGAGTTGGAGTCATCTTACCTGGAGGTGCTCTATAACCCAGGGACAAAGGATGCCCCTCCCTCTCAACCCAAATGCATTATTAAGTTCCATCAAGGCAAAGGAGTTTTTCCAAGGTCACACCATCCGTAAGTGGTACACCTGGAATTCAAACTCCCAAGCAGGGCCCGCACTTCTGGCACACCTTTGTCCCTCGGGCTGCCTTGTCCCATTGCATTTAACAAAGCCACACTTGAGATGAAGTGACATTGTCTAAGCCACAGTCTAACCTGTGTTAGGAACCAAGATAGAGTTGTAAATGTATCAATGTAGTATTTCTAGGGCCCATAGAAATACCTGAACCCTGCTCTACCAAACACCACTCCCGATTGTCCTATTTCTCTGCAAGAAATAGTGGCCATATAGGAAATAAAATATCTTTTTATTATTACCTGGGCCAGTAGCTGGCACCTGAATTCAGTGTTCCCCAGTAAAGATGAATTAAAACACACATATTAAGAGGCTAAGTACAGTCTCCACCTCCAAACAAACAAAAACAAACAAACAAACAAACAAAAACCCCCAAATCCAAACGTTGCCTCCTCTCACTCTATCCTCCACATTAAAGGAACAAAAATGTGGGGCTGGCCTTAAGTTAGAAGTGGCTTAATTAGCAAATAGGATCCAATACCACATCTCAAGGATCATCCACCCTGGCCAGGTTGGCTTCATTCCCAGGATGCAGGGCTGGTTCAACATTTACAAGACCATTAACATCATTCAGCATATTAACAGATGTAAAACCAAGAACTACGTGATTATCTCATTAGTTGCAGAAAAGGCATTCAACAAAATTCAGCATCCCTTCTTGATAAAAACCCTTGAATACCTAGGCATAGAAGGAACATTCCTCATAACAATAAAAGCCATCTGTGGTAAACCCACAGCCAACATTTTGCTCAATGGGCAGAGGCTGGACTGGAAGCATTCTCCCTAAGAGCTGGAACAAGACAAAGCTGCCCACTCTCACCCCTCCTGTTCAACATAGTGCTGGAAGTCCTAGCCCGGGTAATCAGTCAAGAGAAGGAAATCAGGAATATCCAAATAGGAAAAGAGGAAGTCAAGATATCCCTCTTTGCAGGTGACATGATTCTATACCTATAAAACCCTAGATAGTCTGTCAAAAGCCTCTTCATTCTGATAAATGACTTTGGTAAAGTCTCAGATTACAAAATCAACATGCAAAAGACAGATTTCTGTCTGTCTTTTCTATACACCAGCATATAGTACATTTCTATACACCAGCATATAGTACATTTCTATACACCAGCAACAAGCAGGCAGAGAACCAAATAAAAAACACAATCCCATTCACAATAGCCACAAAAAAAGAAATATCTTGGCATCCACCTAATCAGAGAAGTGAAAAACCTTTACAATGAGAACTACAAAACGCTGCTCAAAGAAATCAAGGATGATACAAACAAATGGAAAAATATCCCATGCTCATGGATTGGAAGAATCAATATTGTCAAGATGTCCATCCTACCCAATGCAATATACAGATTCAATGCAATATTCATCAAATTACCAACATAATTTTTCATAGACCTGGACACCATAGTACAGAAATTCATATGGAAACAGAAAAGAGCACAAATAACCAAAACATTCCTCAGCAAAAGGAACAAAGTGGGTTGTATCACACTTTCAAACTTTAAACTTTACTACAAGGCTACAGTAACCAAAACAGCCTGGTATTAGTACAGGAGTAGGCACATGGAACAGGACTAAAATTCCAGAAGTAAAAACAGTCTCTCAACCAACTCATCTTTGACAAAGCCATCAGTAACAATCATCGGGGAAAGGAGACCATATTTAACAAATGGCGTTGGACAAACTAGCTAACCACATGCAGAAGCAGGAAACTGGACCCCTACCTATCACCATATACAAAAAATCAACTCAAAATTGATCAAGGTCTTAAACATAAACCCTCAAATTACAAGAATTCTACAAGAAAACATAGGAAACACCCTTCTGGACATCTGAGTAGGCAATGACTTCATGACCAAGTCCCCAAAAGTGAATGCTATAAAAGCTAAGATAGACAGGTGGGACCTCATCAAACTGAAAAGTCTTTGCATGGCAAAAGGTATCATCAAGAGAGTAAAGAGACAACCCCACAAACTGGGAAAAAATATTTGCAAATTATGCATCTGATAAAGGTCTAACATTCAGTATCTGCAAGAAACTCAAATGAAGTGAAAGGGAAAAAATAAAACAACCCCATTAAAAAATGGGCAAAGGACATGAACAGATACTTCTCAAAAAAGGACATACAAGCAGCCGACACACATATGAGAAAAAATTTTCAGCCTCACTAATCATCAGAGAAATGCAAATTAAAACTGCAATGCGATACCACCTAACTCTGGTAAGAATGGCAATCACTAATAAGTCAAGAAACAACAGATGCTGGCACAGCTGCAAAGAAAAGGAATGCTTCTACATTGTTGGTGGGTATGTAAGTTAGTTCAACCTCTATGGAAAACAGCATGGCAATTTCTAAAATAACTAAAAATTGATTTTCCATTTGATCCAGGAATTCCTTTTCTGGAAATATGCTCAGAGGAACATAAATCGCTCTCCCAAAAAGACACTTGCACATGCACGTTTATTGCCACACTATTCACAATAGCAAAAACATGGAACCAACCCTTCTGCCCATCAAAATGGGACTGGATAAAGAAAAAGTGGTGCATATACATGATGGACTATTATGCAGCCATACAGAAGAACACAACCATTGTCTCTGTAGCAACTTGAATTCAGTTGGAGGCCATCATACTAAGTGAACTATCACAGAAACAAAGGACTGAATACCACATGTTCTCACTCATAAGTGGCCCTGATCACTGGTGACATTAGCACAAGGGTGGGATCATCAGTCACTGGGCACTGCTAGGGAAGGGAAGGGAGAGAGGAGGATGGGGAGCACAAGACAACACTAAGGGTACCTGGTCCACTCCAGGGGGAGTGAAGACCACCTAGAAGCCCAGACTTCACCTGCATGCAGCCTACTTATGGAAGTAAGTACTTATGTTAGTAAATCCTCACTTGTACCCCACAACCTCATAATAAACAAATACATTGTGATTGTTGTTGTTTTAAAAAGAAGCAGCTTAATTAATTCAGCTTCTCTAAATGGAAACAATAAAATTTGTGAATGAAATTGCCTACCAGCCTTTTCTATCTGGCACAGCTGTACTGTCCAATACAACAGCTATTAGCTACATGGAATTATTTAAATCTAAACTTAAATCAGTTAAAATTAAAAGATAAAATTAAAAGTTCAAAATTGTGGTCATACTAGCCACATTTCAAGTGCTCAAAAACTGAACATGACTAGTGGCTACCATAGCAGACATTCAGATGCAGTTTCCATCATTGCAAAAGGTTTCATTGTACCATGTTGACCACTAAGGAAGCAAGAGGACACGAGAGAGACAAGAATGTCCTGTCTCAGAGGATCAAGCAGGGCTCAGTTTACCCAACCACCTCTTGTCATTAAAAAAAAAAAAAAAGAAGATGCAGAACAAAGCTGGGCACAATGGTGCATGCCTATAATCCTAGCATTTGGGGATCAAATCCCAGCATTTTGAGGCAAAAGGATCACTTGAAGCCAAGAGTTTGAGACTAGCCTGGGCAACACATTGAGACTCTGTCTCTGTTAAAAAATGGCCAGATGCGGTGGTGCACACCTGTAGTCCCTGCTACTCAGGAGGCTGAGGCAGGAGGATAGCTTAAGTCCAAAAGTCAAGACTGCAGAAAGCTATGATGGCACCACTGTACTCTAGCCTGGATGACAGAGTGAGAAGAAGAAGAAAAAAGAAGAAAAAGCTGAGGCTTTGGGAATAAAATTACCTTCCTTTCAAAAAAAAAAAAAGGAGGAGGAGGAGGGGGAGGAGGAGGGGAGCGGGAGGGAGCAGAAAGAGGGACCTGAGAACTGGTCTACACCCTTCAACACACAATGAACCTACCCAGTGGCACTAATGAATGCAGCCTAATCGGTACTTCAGGCTCTGACCAATAAGTGCACACTTCCCTCTCAGAGAAGAACATGAGTAGGACAAGGGTAAAGTAACCTCTCGGCTTTCAACATGTGCATGTGAGATCCCTATTTAATAAAAAAAATCAATTAAAAAAAGAAAGGCATCATTTACAGCCTGGAGTAAGTCCACTTGCCATCCAGAATAAATTCGAAATCTTGGAGAAAGACTGGGCTGATTCACCCAGTTGTAAGAATATGGCAGCCAAGGATGGGGCTGTGTGACTGGAGCGTAGTTGTTGCTTGTGGACCTCCCATGACAACAGGCTGACACAAAGGCAGGGACCAGTACACTAAGTCCACATCCCTCACTTCTCTTTTCATGTTTTTTAAGCCAATCCTGGCTAGTTTGCCCCTGGCCTTTGAGGTTTTTGAGGGCAAGGATTCTGTTTCCTTCACTGTGCCCAGCATAGCATCTGCCTCACTGTTGTCCCTTTCTTCTCAATAAATGTTGCACTACATGAGAGTAGATGCCCTTTACTGAGCCTACGTTGGACCAGGGACAATACTATGTGTTCTATATACATTAGCTAATGTAATCACCACAGCAACCTTAGGTGGTGAGTTTTATTCACCTGGTTTTTCAGATGAGAAACCGTCTTATCAAGGTAAAGCAACTTGCTCAAAGCCACAGAACCAGTAAATATAGACTTGGAATTCAAACTCCCATCTACACGATTTCTCATGATGCTAAATATTTAAAAAGGAATGAGCAAATATTACTATAATTGGTTTGATAAAATACCAAAAACTACTCACAAAAATAGTTGTTCAAAATTGTATTCTACTAAAAAGTGGATAGATAAGAGGTCACATTCAGGACAGCTTTTGAGTTCTGCAATGTATGTCTGTTTTCTGTGAAGGCAAAGCCATAGTCACACAATATTTAAGGAGCACAACTGTGGGCTGGCGCTACATTAAACACAGCTTAATTAATAATGATGTTCTAAATGGAAACAATAAAAGGATGAATGAAGCTGCCTGCCAATCTTTTCTGTTTGGCACAGCCAGCCTAGTCCTAGGCTCTTGCCTGTTCTCATTATGTTGTTGACCTCTGAATGTCAACGACTTACAGTCTATAATTGACATACAATTGGCATCCAGGGTTCCCTGCAGCTTATATTTCCTTGCTGGAGCCATTAGCTAAAGAATAAAAGCTGACTCTAACCTCCTCAATGCCTTATTTCCTAACTCAAACCTTGCTTCCTCCCAAAACTCTTCAACACAACACGTGGTCTACACTCTAGTCTAGAGTAGTCTAGTCCTAAAACAGGCCTTGTCTTCTTCAGTTTCTCCATCTGTAAAATGGAGTTACTAATCATTGACAGCTTTTGCCTCCTAGGATCCCAACAAGGAGGTCTGTGCAACAGGAAGGCAGGCATTATTGCTCCCACTTTGCAGATCAGAAAATTGAGACTCCAAAAGTTTAATAACTTTATCCCAGTCACATCTCTTTTTCTTTCTTCATTTAATTATAAAGATGTGGGGTACAAGTGAGGATGAGGTATACAAGTAATGTATGTACAGGTGAGTTTGGATCTCCAACTGGTCCTCACTTCCCTGGTTTAGGACCTGGTACCCTTTGCGTTGTTGTGTGTCCTCCTCCCACTTCCTTTCTCCCCTGGCAGTATCCCGAGACTGCCAATCTGTCCCCTGTGCTTTTGTGATTAATGTTTTGGTTCCACTTATGAGTGAGAACATGTGGTGTTCAGTTCTTTGTTTCCATGACAAACCATGGAATGATTGTCTCCATCTCCATACAATTTGCTGAGAAGTCCATGACTTTGTCCTTCTTTATGGCACATCTTTCACAGTCAGCAGAATCGAGGCTCAAATTCAAATTCCCAATAGCTATTAAAATGGGCTCCTTCCACTACACCACAACCTCTTCCACCTTATTTGTATATTTCAACACACACAGCTACCCTAAATTCTGCAGTAGACCTTTATCATCTCCAATTCTTTTTAAGAAGGATTTAACCCCAGTGATGTGGATAAATTGAGTTTTTCAGTTGACAGCTTCGAGTTTTATTTCCAGTATAATTTGTTGCTTACATATTTATTTCTCTTACCAAAATGTGAAAGGGCAACATGATGGAACTCAGATAAACAGAGAAGATATGGGTTAGGATACATGAATAGGGATGCCAATAATGCCTGCCCTGCACTGCTAAGGTCACACAGCATGTAAATTGTGGGACTAGAGGCCAGGTGTGGTGGCTCTCACCTGTAATCCCAGCACTTCGGGAGGCCGAGGGTGGAGGATTGCTTGAGTTCAGGAGTTCAAGACTAGCCTAGGCAATATAGCGAGTTCTTGTTTCTACCAAAAAAACCCCCCCAGAAAACAAAATATTAACTGGATGTGATGATGCATGCTGCAGTCCCATCTACCGGAGCCCAGGAGGCCAAGGCTGTGGTGAGCCATGACCACGCCACTGCACTCCAGCCTGGGAGATAAAGTGAGACCCTGACATACACACACACACACAAAAATTGTGTCTAGAATTTGAACTGATATCTAACTTAATTAAAGGTGTGTTGTTCTTTCCAGTCCTTGGGATAGTACATGCAACAGACCAAGTGGAGCACCTGATCTATGGTCCAGTTCGAGCAACATTGGCTACAATTATTGTATTGCTAACTATGTTCTGTTCTTTTCTTTTCTTTTCTTTTCTTTTTGAGTTGGAATCTCACTCTGTTACCCAGGTTGGAATGCAGTGGCATACTCATGACCACTCCAGCGTTGACCTTCTGGGCTCCAATGATCCTTCCGCCTCAGACTTCCAAGGAGCCAGAACTACAGGCACACACTACCACACCCAGCTAATTTTTAAAAATTATTATTATTTATTGTAGAGACGAAGTCTTGCCAAGTTTCCTCGGCCTCGCAAAGTGCTGGGATTACAGGCTGAGCCACGGAGCCCGGCCTCCCACCATGTTCTTAGAAGTGTCTCTCCCTGGTCAGTAGTCTCCAGTCCAATGGTAAAGAATTCATCCAAAGGATCTACGGGATTAAAAACATCAGATTGTGAGGATTCCAGATAATTCTGATGCCATTAATCATCCCTCCACAATTCTCACAAAAGCCTGGCAGTCTCGCTCCATTTCTCAGAACAGAATCTGCTGGGGACTGGGAGATTAATCAGACTTCATTAATTCTGCAAAATAAACCATGGCATGTTTACCCGTGCACTCAGAGGCATTATCATAAATCACCAAAATTAAAGCTCACCTGTCTAAGGAGCAGCCTGTATGCAGACCCTGTGAACAGAAGGTCACAGCATCAGTGGCTTCTCAATGGCTTCATTTCTTTCCGGGGCCTTCCCATGGCCAGCGGGACCAGCTGCACTGTGCTCTAGTTTGATAATTAACAGAGCCAAGAACATTAAACCAACAATTCCGAAGGGTCTCGTGTGTGTGTGTGTGTGTGTGTGTGTGTGTGTGTGTGTGTTTGCATGGAATAAGTGAAGACTAAACTACACTCAGAGGAGATTAGAGGTGGGAGAGGTACTGATTTGTTTTGTTTTTTTTAAGCCACAGCCCCTTAAGTTAAAATTTAAAATATGCCTTAGAGACCCCTAGAACAAAACTAAAACCTAGAAAGGACTAGTCATTTGTTCAAGGTCTCATAAGTCATTCATGGCAGATCTGGGACCAGAACTCAGGACCCGATTGTCAGTCTGGTACTCTTTCCATTCCAATGCATCTGACTAGGGACTTGGGGTAGATAACAATACATTTAAAAGTATTTACTCCCTTGGGAGAAGTGTACTGCCTAACTTTGGTCTTGATCATATAACTGTCTTTAGTTAAGAGAATAAAAGCAGATCCATTGTAAGCTGCAATGAAATGTGTTTCTTCTGGTTTTGGCACGAAAAGGCAGTACCTTGATGGATTCACAGGTCCAAGGAAGCATCTTGGAGCAGACCCAGACCCAGATGCAGCTTAGAGACATCCAGTTCAGCTTGGCCTAAAGCAGCTGGTCTCCAGGTGATGCATAGACACAGGAGTAAAAGAAATATCTAGGTCTCTAGGACTTTTATGGTTACATGTTATGCAATGGTAGTTGATTGATCCAAGGCTCAGACTGAAAACAAATGTACAATTCCTGTGATGCAGAATGATGCATTAGAAGGAGTCTGGGCTTTGGCAGAGTTGAGTTTGAATCTTGATTTGGTCATTTAGTTACTGTGGGATCTCAGGAAAATCACTACAAGTCACCAACACTCCATTTCCTGAACTCTGAAATGAAAAAGATAATACCTATGGGGGATGATCAGAATTTGAAATTCAGAATTTCGTAGTAACTGCCTAGCACATAGTGGGTTTTAGATTGCAAACCTCTAGCCAGAGAGTTGGGAAAAGGCTGAATATAACAACATTAAAAATCAATAATGTCAGAAATGCATTTTTCTCTTCCTTGGCATAAAACTCTGATTTTTTAGCTGGGCACGTGACACATGAAACTGTATTTCCCAGATTTATTTGCAGCCAGTGTGAATTATGAGGAAGTCTTGATCAAGAAGATGTAACTAGTGTATCATATATGATTTCTGAGACATGTCCTTAAAAAGAGAGAAGACGTTCTTTCCCCCTTCCTCTTTCTTATTGGTTTGAATGTGGACATGATGGCTGGCACTCGAGCAACCAGTTTGGACCTTGAGTAGGAAACCACATGCCATTTAGACAAAGTAGAGAGAAAGGGCCAAGGTTCTGATACCTTTAATCTGCCTGTGGAGTTCTTTAACATAAGATAAAAATAAACTAGCCGGGCTCGGTGGCTCAGCCTGTAACCCCGCGCCTTTGGGAGGCTGAGGTGAGTGGATTGCCTGAGCCCGCGGGTTCGTGACCCACCTAGACAGCGAGACCTCATCTCTACAATAAATAAAAAAATCAGCCGGGCGTGGTAGCGCATGCCGTAATTCCAGCTACTTGGAAGGCTGAGGCGGAAGGATCACCAGAGCCCAGCAGGTTGAGGCTGCGGTGGCCGGGAGCGGCCACTGCACTCCAGTCTGGGCGACAGAGTGAGACTCCAACTCAAAAAAAAAAAAAAGATAAAAATAAACTATTTTATTATTTAGGTCAGCCCTACTCAGCATCACTTGGGAGTTTGTTAGAAATGAAAATTCTCACTCCCCACTCCAGACCTACTGAATCAGCATCTCAGGTGAGAGGTCCAGGACTCTGTGTTTTATCAAGGTCTCCATGTGATTCTCATGTTCACCGAAGTTTGAGAGGCACTGATTTAGAGTTTTCTGGTACATACAGCTAACCTAATGACTGATAGAGCAGTTCTACATTGCAGATTTTGTCAAGGACCTGGTGAAGGCTTAAAAGGCAGATGAAATAAAGCCAGGAAGGATGGCAAAGCCAATAACTGACAGTGTCAAGATTTAAAATGATTTTGACAGGGTGGAACCCTGGACCAAAACCAAGCAGATGAAATTTAATGGGGACATATAAAAAGCAAATCAAAATGTTCTTTTTTATTGAAGGAAATATAAAATGTTCTACTCTTTGACTTCTTAAATTAAAAAGAGGAAATGTAAGATTACTTATTTTAAAATATAGCAAATAAAGCGACAAATCAATTCCAATTATGGATAGTTAAAGGAATACGAGGAAAGACAATCAGAAAAGGGAAAGAGAGAAAAACTCAAAATAATAAGGAGACCTAGAGTCAAAGACAGAAAGGAAAAAAAAGGGAATACAATTCAGAATTACTTTGTAGATTCTGAGATAATCTTCACACCTAGCAGTAACCCTAATTATGAGTCAGACTTTATTGAGATGTACTAGGTGTCAGGCACTACACTGTTTACATTATACAAATTTGCCTTCTCTATTATCCTCATTGTTTTTTAGATGCAGATACTGAAGCAGTGAGAGGTGGGGTAAGTTTCCCAAGGCCACACAGCTAGCACAAATGGAAGTAGGATATGAACCCAGGTAGAACATTTCAGGGCTGCCCTGGTATATTCTACCTCCTGCTGCCTCACTCTTGATACTGATTGGTTTCTATATTAACTGGTTTTCATAAAAATGAGGAAATCTCTTACCTCACATAACTGTAAATCCAGAGGTAGGGAGGAATTCAGGTGCAGTATAATTATCAGCTCAAAGATGTTCTCATAAACACAAATCTTTCCATTCATCAGGCTCCATCCTAGGGCTGGTTCCCCTCACAGTTCTAAGATGGCGCCTAGTGGATTTTCTTCATGTCAGCAAGGGAGAGGAAGAACCAGTTGCATCTTTCTGTCTTTTTTCCCTGCCCTCTCACCCCTACAAGTCTGGCCGAGCACAATCATGTCAGCAAAACCAGCACTCCCAGTCTCAAAGACAAAATAAGAGGAGGTAGGGGAGGGGGTACTTCTAGTGGGAGTTCTGTGAGGACCAGTGAGCACTGCTCAACAGATTTCTTCTCCAAAATCAAGGAAACAACTTGTAAATTCAATGCTTTGTCATCCCTCTTGTACTCCCACTAAACATACACTCCATGGACTTGGGGACGGGAGATCAGTGGTCATCTTTTGAGGAATGGAGAATGGGGTGGGAAGATGGCACAGAGAGATGGAGAGTAGGACAATGGCCAGGTGAGAGTTGCCCTCAAGTTTCAATTCCCAACACCTACAGCAAAGGAATCCCCGGGGGATCTTCAGTCCAGAGTCAGCTCCTAGTCAGGGGCATATTGGAGAAATCCCAGCCCCATGGAACGCAGAGAACAAGAGCAACAGTTGTGGCCACCCAAGGAGAGGGAGGCAACTGTGTCGTGAACAGCAACACGAGTGGGCATCTGTCTTTTCTTCTTTCCTCCTCTGGGGGAGTAGAGATTAATGCAGACCAGGCCTCCTCTGCCACTTGAAGCTTCAGTGACACAACTTCCACCTGTCCTAGCTGGAGTGTAGAGGATCACAATCTTAAAATCAACAGAGAAACCAGAGGCAACTGTTCCCTTGGTCAAAAACGATAGAAAAGTCATGGGATTAAAACCAAGTTGCTACAGAGAACGAAACAAGGGTAGTAGCAACTACTGGAAAAATAAAACCATTTCACAGTTATACCCCCCAATTAGTTAATTCTCCTCCTCACTAAGCCAGAAAAAGTGATTTATTGCCTTTGTTAGACTTAAAATAAGTTCTTACGCGAGTTACTGATAAAAAGCACTTAGAGCAGTACCTGGAATAGGATAAGACCTCAATAAGTATGAAATGGTATGAGAAGCAGTAACAGTAGTAATAATAGTAGGGTGTTTTCATAGTACAACTGGTGTCTTGGCTCAGGCTTCCATAACAGAATATCACTAACTGGGTAGTTAATAAACAATAGAAATTTATTTCTTACAGGTTTGGAGACTGGGAAGTCCAAGATCAATGTGCTGGCAGATTTAGTGTCTAGTGAGAGTTCGTTTTCTAATTCATAGGCAGTGCCTTCTTGTTGTGTCCTCACATGGTGGAAGGGGCAATCTGGCTCTCTCCAGGTCTTCTTTTATGAGGGCACTAATCCTCATCACCTTCCAAAATCCCCACCACCAAACACAGTCACACTGGTGATTAGGTTTCAACATATGAATTTTGGGAGGACACAGACATGGAGACTATAGTAAACTTGGTGGAATTTTCATAACTCACAAAAAGGATTTCCATAACTACTTCTTTCTCCCTCTCTTTCTCTCTTCCTTTCTTCCTATCATTTCTTTCCTTTCTATCTTGTCAGGGTCTCATCCTCTCGCCCAGGCTGGAGTTCAGTGGCACAATCATGGCTCACCACAGCCTTGGCCGCCTGAGCTCACACAATCCTTCAAAATAGCTGGGACTACTGGTGCACGCCACCACGCTTGACTAATTTTTTAAAAATTTTTGTATTTTTTGATGAGGTCTTGCTCTGTTGCCTAGGCTGATCTCAACTCCTGTGCTCAAGCAATCCTCTCACCTTGGCCTTCCAAAGTACTGGGATTATAGGTGTGAGCCACCATGCCTGGCCTTCCATAACTTTTCTTTCATTTGAATTTCAAAACAACCAAGTGGAGTTGGTAAATATAGAATTATCAGATAGCATTATTCCTCTACTTGGAGATGAGGAAACTGAGGCTTGTTGAGATTATGTGACTTTTTTTTTTTAACAAAATCCCATACATTCAGACATAAAATCTTCTGACTCCTACCCTGTGTTTCCTATGAAAAGCTTTGCAACCATGGAGAAAAGAAGAATGAGAAGGAAAGATGGGAGAAGAAAGGAAAAGAAAGAGAGCTATTCATTTAATTAACCATGCACTATGAGTCAGAAAGTATTCTGGGATTTTCAGATACTCTTTTATTCTAAACAGAGATATTATCATATCTCTTTATTAAGATATAATTCACATATCATGCAATTCACCCATTTAAAGTTTTACAATTTAATGACTTAACTCTACCTTTGAGTCAGAATGCTGAGTACATGTTGGAGGTTACATTTTCCTATCCTTCACACATAGACAAGCATGCCATGCTGAATAAATGAATGCATAAAAATAATTTGAACCTACAAATAAATGGTACAGTGTATTATAATCAGTGGCACAGGAAAAGGAAAATACATTACTTTTTTTGCACTAGCCCTAAATTTTAAGTGTGTTTTGCTTTATTTGCTTTCAATATAAAAATTATCAACTTAAAATTTTAATATTGTAAGAAAATCTTATTTTGTTCAGAAATAAAAGAATAAATATGTTGATTTAATAAAAACATACTCCCACCCTAAATTTACCTATTTTAAAAAACAAGACTTTGAACATTTCAGGCTTTCTGAAATGTGATTTTTATTGTTTTGGTGTTTATATTTTTTCAATTAGGATGTAATTTAATTTATATGATGAAAATCACCTAGAGGCTAAGATCACATTATATATATATATACACTGCTATATTCATAGGCTTAGACTAAATTAGCTTCAGTAATAACACCAAAATCTCCATGGCTTACAACAATAGTCATTCCTTTCTTGCTTGAGTTCATGTCCTTTAAACATCAGCTATAGCTCTGCCCTGTGTTCTCTTTATTCCAAGATCTAGACTGAAGGAACAACCTTCAACAGAGTCATGGCAGCATTGTGGTAGAGTCACAAAAGAAGTGTCAAAATCAGATGATGGCAGTTAAAGTTTTTATCTGGAAGCAACAAATATAATTTTCACTTTCATTAAACTGACCAAATCCAGAAATATGGCTAAGCCTGATGTCAATGGGGCAGGGAGAATATCTCCTCACAGGGAAGGACCACTGGACAGCCCTTACATGAGGAGAGGAAACAGAGTTTTAAATAAAAAGTACAATCTACCAGAGTTCTTGGACATGAGTATTCATTTCCGTCTCTTTATAAGCAAAATACATCTACCCTTTTCCATAGGAATGCCAAGTTAAATGCAGGAAGTCCAGCTAAATTTAAATTTCAGACAAACCACAGTACTATTCACAATAGTAAAGTCACGGACTCAACCTAAGTGTGTGTCAATGGATGACTGGATAAATAAAATATGGTATATATACACCATGGAATACTATGCAGCCATAAAAAAGAATGAAACTACGTTCTTTGCAGCAACATGGATGGAGTTGGAGGCCTTATCCTAAGTAAAATAACTCAGAAACGGAAAACCAAGTACCACACATGTTCTCACTCGTAAGCAGGAGCTAAATAATGGGTACATATGGACATAAAGATGGAAATAATAGACAATGGGGACTCCAAAAGGGGGGAGGCTGAGTGGGGTGTAAGGTTAAAAATTTACCTATTGGGTTCAGTGTTTACTATTTGGATAATAGGCACAGTACACAATATGGGCACGCTCCATTACACAATATATCTCTGAATCTAGACTAGAACAAAAAATTCAGATAAACAACGGATAATTTTTTAGAATAAGTATGTCCAAAATATTGTACAGTAGGATATACTTACACTAAAAAAAATTATTATCTAACTGAAATTTAACTTTAACTAGGCATTCTACATATTTATTTACTAAATCTGACAACCCTATTCAGGAAAAACAACCTAAAAATTTCACTCAGTTACAGCATGAGGCTCAAAGTCCATGATCTCATGGAATTCTCTACGTCAGTCCTAGATTTTCATTCCCTTGAGAGCAAAACCTATGAATCAAAAAGATAAATTGTCTGCCCCTCATATGCCCAATGTATCATGGTGAAGCAGGATAACCAAAATAAACAGTCCTATTCAGATAGTGGAAGAGGAGGAAGCACACAGAAGTCACTTGTCCACAGCAATTCTGAAAGTCCCCTGAGTAGATGTCGCAAAGACTACGTCCCAAGGGGAGGGAAATGTTCCTTGACTGGGTCATGATTCTGGACCCAGAACAATAACCACCCAGTCTATTGTGCCTCATGGCTCTTGACTCTGTCCTCTGGAAAGTCTTTCCTTTTCCATTATCCTTCTAAGGCACTTTTATAAAGGACAATACGTCCTCTTTGGAAGCTGGCCAGACTTCTCTGCCTTCTTCCCACAGAAAGCTGGGGATCCAAAGGTCATGTCAAGTCTCAAACAGTTGTAATCTATTTTAGTATGAGCTGGTGACTCTTTTGGCAATATAACTTTCTCACATTCTTATCTATTTGATTTCAAACAGCCTCATGTGCCAATGGCCACATCCATAATTCTTTTCTACTTATGTCTTTCTCTCTAGACTTAATTGCAGATAACTTGAAGTGATCCAGCGTCAATGGGAGAACTACACTTATAATCTCTTTTCCCTAAGCCATTTTGTCCAACTGAAAAGGTTTAATTGATGATGCCACCTTAATAAACCCAGAAGTTTTAACAGAGGAATGATACGTTTGATTGGTTCTTGCCACAAGGCTAAATTTTAATCAGGCTTTGTGACTTAAAGACCTTCCCAATTTTATCTTTTTTTGTTTGGAAATCAGAATCAATTGCACCCTCTAGTCCTCTGAGTTCTCACATTTTTAGACTCTTCCTACTGCCTTTGATATCCCCAAAATGGACAATTCTTTCCTAAGCTCAGTTCTCTCTTATAGTACTTCATTATACACAGCTCATAGCATCTCAGGCATAAGAGTAACATTTTGTTCCATAACGTCTATGTTTAAAGCCATAAGCCTATTCAGCACATTATCTGTCTCCCCAGGGATCACAGGTGACATTTATGTCAAATGCGTTGCCACTGGATAACATGGGTTGCCATTTTTCCATCCTTCAATAATGTACTGTTTGCATCCCATTCCCAGGTCCCAGAATTAATGCAACATAATTTAGGATTTCTGCTATGGTAGCACCTCGGTGAAAAGTCCCAGTTGCCACAGCAATCAGCTTAACCTAAGTAATGTTGGAGTAACAACAACAACAATATCCAAAATATTTACCATGGGAAAGATTTATTTCTTGTTTATATCCATGTCCTTTGCAAATTGGGTGTCATTTTGCAACATGTCTTCTTTATTCTAGGACTTGGATTGAAAAAACAGATACCAACCTGGGCAACTTGGCAAGACCTCATCTCTACAATAAAAAAAAAACCAAAGACCAAAAAAACATTAGCCGGCATGGTGGTAGCGCACATGCCTGTAGTTCTGGCTACTTGGAAGGCTGAGGCTGAGGATCGCCTGAGTCCAGCGAGTCAATGCTGGCATGTCCATGAGCATGCCACTGCACTCCAGCCTGGGCAGCAGAGTAAGACTCCAACTCAAAAAAAAAAACAAAAAACAGATACGATCTGGGACATGTTAGCTCACAGCAGAAGTAAAAGAAAAAGAAAGGCATTTATTCCTCTGCTAAGAGGTACATGTACTTCTAGTCACATTTCATTGACCACATCAGATCATATGGTCAAGATTGACTCCAGTTGCTGAAAAATATACTCCTTTTATAGGGAGAAACAGTGGGGAGTAGACCCAAAGTGAAGGACAGCAGGTATTTTTGAGCAAATAATGCAAACTACCCAGTAGTGAGCTGGTAAATATTTAACAATTGCCTTTCTGAGGAATAAAAGTCCTGATCTGTAGCATTTGCCAATTTCCATGGTGTAAATACTCCTACCATGGCCAATTTCAAGCTATCAATGTGATGTCACCAAATATGAAATCAAGAGACATGCACAGTCAACTCTTGTAAGCCAGTAAGAGAAGGCTACAACAAACCACTGAATCAACTTCAGTTTAAGAAAACTATTTGCTAAACAATTGCAAATAAATGCATGTTCTACAATATGAAGCACACCTGTAGTTTCACTGTAGATTGTAGCAAGGGAGAAGACTATCATGTATGTTACTCAGCATAAACCTGTGTTAAGCCTAAACTGTAAATTTGCAGTAGTGATGAGGAGGACCAGACAACTTAAAATTAAGTCTTCATATAATTTGCTATTTCATCATTAATTGGCAAATTCAAGTGGAGTAAGAATGTGAGATTGAAATAAAAATAATCTTTTGCCTCTATAAATAAGATTCAGCCCCTGGCTCTTGTTTTGCAGACATTCTTATTAAAGACTTGACTTTTCTCCAAGAAAAATAAGGTAGAAATTATTCAAAGCCCTTTACTTCCAAATTATTTCTGATAGGAGCTGCTTGATGAGTATACCTCTCTATTTTTTATGTTTACAATTTTCCAATAAAAGACTTGTTTAAAAAATCCCTGAGCTTAGAAGTAGTTCTTATATACTTTAGTCTTTTTTTTTTTTTTTTGATACAGGGTCTTGCTCTGTTCCCCAGACTGAAGTACAGTGGTGCCATCACAGTTCAGTGGAGCCTTGAAATTCTGGGCTCCAGCAATCCTCCCACCTTAGCCTCCCAAGTAAATGGGACTACAAGTGTGCACCACCACATCCCACTAATTTTTAAAATTTTTTGTGTGGGGACAGAGGTCTTGTATGTTACCCAGGCTGGTCTCAAACTCCTGGCTTCAAGTGATCCCCCCCCATCCTATCTTGGACTCCCAAAATGCTGGGATCACAGGCATGAACCATGACACCTGGTCCATACTTGAGTCTTAAGTTACTTTTTTTGTTTTGAAGAATATTCTTTAAGTACGTTGACATCATCCCTGTGGTGACACTGGGCGAGTTACGTATGTTCTGAATTTCTGTATCCCCTTCTAAAGGATGGGATAATGACTTCAACCTTGTAAAGCTATTTTACAGCTTAAGTATCTGGCTTACATAAAGCACCTAGCAAAGTACCTTGCACTTGGTGGTCACTCAATAGTTATTAGCATTCACTACTAAGGATACTGTTAGAATTATCATGATTGTTATTGAAGCATGAGGCTAGAGGCTTTGAGCTACTATTTAAAATAGTGCAAAGCTTTATTCAACAACCTCAGATCATTCGGCAGGAGTAATGTGGCTGTTGATTTTGAGTGCATCTGACAAGAATGACTTTTGCAGTTCCCCTGGAAGCATGGATGTTATTGTAATTTAACAAAACTCACCTCTCTAGTTGTTAGCGCATTTTTGTCTATTGGCCTCGAGCTTGGCTCAAATTGTCAGGCCAATAGAAAGACTGAATGCTTTGCCTCCAGGCAAAGTCGTGGCCTGCATTGGCTGGACCCTGCATCTCATCCTCAAGGAGAATGAAAAGCTCTCTCAGCATGCTGCAGTCTTTCATACTGATTCTGGCATAAAACATCAGGAGGAAATTCCACCTCTGACTCTGCAGTAATTGCGGAGGAGCTGGGGACCGTCCAAACACAGATGCCTGGCATGACACGGCCTGCCTTATGAGGTCATAGGAGAGACACTGCAGAGACACCGTGATGCTTATGCATAAAGGAGAGTCCACCATCTTCTGGGGACATCTCATTCATTCTTTCTGAGTTGCTGCAAATAGTCAAGATTATTATTTCACACTTTTTAAAGTGTCTTGACTTAAATTATAATGGTGAGAAAGATGTTGATTCTGATCAGGATAATAGCAAAAGTGGTGAAAATTGCCAGAACCCTCCATCCTACCATGCTCGTGTGTGTGTGTGTGAGCGCGTGCGTGTATGAGTGTATGTGTGTGTGTGAGTGTGTGTGTGTGTGTGTGTGTGTCTACTTGTGTGTGTATTGGTTCCCTCCTGGAAGGTTTGTTTTTTTTTTAACTTCTGGAACTGCACATAACAGTTTTCCAGCAATGACATTCATGCATAGAAAGGCCATCAAAGACTTGAAAGCCATGTAACACAGCTGACCCTTGAACCATGTGGGGGTTAGGAGCCCCAATTCCTGCCTATGCAGTAAAAAAATCTTAGGATAACTTTTGACTCATGAAAACTTAAGTACTAATAGCCTACTGTATTATACACTGTATTATACACTGTAACAGTAGTCTTATAATAAAGTAAGCTAGAGAAAAGAAAATGTTATTAAGAAAACCATGAGAAAGAGAAGATATATTTACTATTCATTAAGAGGAAGTAGATTATCTTAAAGGTCTTCATCCTAATTGTCTTCATGTTGAGTAGGCCGAAGAGGAGGAAGGAAAGAAGAGGTTGGTCTTGCTGTCTCAGGGGTGGCAAACGTAGGAGAAAATGAATGTATAAGTGGACTAGTGAAGTTCAAGTCCATGTTGTTCAAGGGTCAATTGTAAAGACTACTAGAAGCAGAGATTCATTTCGTTGGATGTTCCAAAATTAAGAATTTAATATTACTAGTATAAGCAGCTGCACAAATTTGGAGTGCAAATATGGTCGCATTATTTATTTTTCTAACTGGTCCATTGAGTAGAGCTTGCCACTATAACAACAACAACCAATGAATTTTTCAGTTGTTTCTGGTTCATACATCAGTTCTTCTTTGGGGGGAGGGAGTCAAAGTCTCAGTCTGTACCCAGGCTGAGTGCAATGGCATGCTCATGGCCACCGCAGCCTCAACTTGCTGGGCTCAGGGGATCCTTCTGTCTCATCCTTCAAAGTAACTGGAACTATAGGCATGAGCCACCATGCCAGGCTAATTTTTTGATTTATAGTAGAGACATGGTCTCGCCAAACTGCCCATGCTAGTCTCAAACCTCTGGGCTCAGGTAATCCTCTCGCCTCCACCTCCCAAAGTGCTGGGATTACAAGGTGTGGGCCACTGCTCGTGACTCATATAACAATTCAAATAGAATGTTTCTGGTTGGAGAGCTGCTTTCCTCTACAGAATGGCCAATGGGGCCTAGGGCTCACTCTACTAAGGATAGTTTTCCCCAATGCTCCCAGGAGAGTTTTAAAGAAGTCAACTTAACTTTCTGGCACGTCTTTTGATAGTGCCAGGAAGAAAAAATTATATAAAAGTTTTATATTAACTAGGGCATCCTACTAGATTGGATTGTTTCAAATGGATAAGCCAAATGTCATCTCCAGGTTTTAGTAGGTGAGTGTCTAAGAGATAAAGAGGATTTAGAGAACACCTTCATGTTATAAAATGGCAAACTGAAAAAAGTATAAGCGAGTATTTTTTAAGGAATCAGTTAATGGTTTTTATAAGATCTGTAGTTAACATTCAATACATTTGTTGCATGTAGACTTTTGAATCATGCCTGGAACTTAGCAGCTGCTTAGTTGTTATTTTTTAGAATAAATAAATGAATGGTAGTGATATCAGCCTAATTAGCATTTTGAAATATGCGTGCATCTTTAGATATAACTTTGTACTTTAAAATTCATTTAGGTTTCTGCAATAATGGCTGGTAGGTATTCTATAAATATTTATGTATTTGTATCATCAAAGGTATAATCAGGATAATTTAAGTTGCCAAATTAGAAAGAGACATACCTTGTACTTATCACTCAGGACTGCTATATGTTTAAGGAGGTTGAGCACTGCACAGCCTGAGAGTGTCATTCACACAGATTCCCATGCAAATAGCTTTCCCTGGGTTTGTGCAGTGCATAGGGTACACACAGTTGTCTAATTTTAATTCACCAGTCCTAACAGTCTGTGGGGGTAGGGTAGCTGATTGACTGTGCTCATCACCAAGACTGACTGAGCTGGTCTGGCCGAGTAGACCAGCTCACTTCTGCGCATTCCCTGTCCCCCTTTGCTTCTCATTCACCACCTCCCCTACAAGTTTATGCTCTTGTAAAGATATTGACTTCTCTGATAGGGAAGAGTGCCCTCCTGTCAAGGGTGTGCTTATAATCCTGCCCAAGTCCTGTGTAAACTCCAGGGGCCTCTAGGTAATTCTGGAGTAGGAGAGTCCTTCAAGATGGGAACTGAATGTTTTCTCTCTTACTAATAAGGTGCTTAAACAAACATGCACATAATGGCTTTTTTTCTAACTCAACTTTTTGAGGATTGCCTTTTAAATACCAAGAGATACCTTAGCTCTCCCATTACTTAACAATGTCACTAATTCAAAATGTTCTCATTTTTTTAGCCTCCAGAAAAAGCCTTAGCACTGTCCTTAAAATCCCAAAGGCCATTTTCAAACATCTTATCCTTACATGTTCAATGTTTTTATTCTAAAACTTAAAATATAAGTTCTAGGTCCCTCTAGAGTCTGAGGTGTGACAGAAGCTGAGCTGGATGGCCTAGATGAGGCAATAAGACCCATTAAGAGGTTTTGGCAAGAGTTCTGGTGAGAGGCTCGCACTAAGGCAGTGAGTAACAGCATAGAGAACATTAATGGATACCACCACCATTTAAGAGGAAGGCTTTGTGGGACTTGGAGACTAACAGAATGAAGACAGGGATAAACTGAGAATGACTTCGTGGTCATGCAACTGGGCATTCTGTAGTGTAATTAGTATGGTGAAGAGTAAGGGGACTAGGTTTGGAGAAGACTTACACATATAGAGAGCTAAACAGCATTATCAAGAGAACAATTCCAGATACAAGAATACCACCTGTTTTTATTATTGTGCCAAATTGGACAAAGGAACAAAAGCTACCCATTTAAAAAGTAAGCAAATACTTTGATTTCAAGATTCTTCTTTACATAATTTTTTCTTTTCTGGGAGCAAATCATTGATACACCTTAGAGTAATCTATTACCACATCCTTAACAACATCTGAAAATCTTTCATCCTAGATCCATATGGCAGCTGTTGAAAACATTACAACCTCCTCCTCACTGGATTTCCTACTTCTTGCTTTGCTCTGTATGTCCTGCAACTGCCAAAGTCTTCTTTCGTTGTATGAGTGTGACCATGTAATTTCTGGTGCACTTTAGAGTAGGCCAAGACATATTGGGAACTGATAACGTCCCAGAAAATCCTCAGTTCTGAGATATAAATATAAACAAGGTAAAGTTTGCCCCTAAAAACTCTACAAAATAGGCAGGGAGTCCATTAAACCATCTGATAGCTAGTTGTTGTTGGTGTCGTGGTACTGAGGAAGAAGTTGGAGGTGCAAAGTGGTACAAGTCAAGGTTCCTGCCATTCCAGAGTGTCACAATCTGAAGGGAAAGGCAAATAAATCCAGCCTTAAAGGAATGGGTAATAAGTGACATACTGGACCATAGGAACAGCCAACCCCTACCTGGATGTTAGAGAAGTGATATGTGCCAAAAAATAGCAGAATGCAAAGTCTACTAGGAACAGTGTCTAAAGAAAAGTATATACCAAGTGCTTTTAGACAAGGTACCAATTTATCTCAACTGAGTAGGTCCAGCATGACTTTTAAGAAGAGACTACGTTTAAGCTGGAACTTGGGTCAAATGAATACTTAATGGGAAGTGAGAAACCTTATGTGAGGAACTGGATGACAAACTTTACCAAGATCAGGTATAGGTTTGGGGCTTCAAGACAGGGAAACAGACACATGCTTTTAAAAGAGGTGAACATCCACCAGTGTGAAATATGCCCCTGTAACAAACATGCACTTGTGTCCCCTGAATCTAAAAATTTTAAAAACACAGACTAAAAAGAAATAACAGCAAATCTACATAGGACCACAACATTTAAGAAATATTGGGAGGCAGTAAGTGATTAAGAGCTAAGTTAGAGGACAGGGCTGGAAGCCCAAGTTTGAGAAGGATGAGGTCAGTGTGTCTGAAGCCTAAGGTGACTGCCTGCAAGGCCCTGAGGTCATAGGCCTTGACCTCTGGGAAGCTATTCTTGCTACTTGGTGGATGCTAGGTAAATATGGGTTAACGGAGTTCATCTTTCCATAGCGAGCTAGAGATTGTGGAGTACTCGGTACTCCTCTCTACACTGTTTTCACTTTAACAAAAACTTTAGAAAGAATTGACAGGCCCGAAGGGAACTGAGAAGAGAACCATTTTGTTGCCTGTCCAGGTGCCAATTCGGAAAACTGAACAACTACCCTCCAAAAGCTGCAGCAAGGTTGGTCAGTCCTCAGGTCCAGAGTTCTAACCCTCTGCGGGAACGGGAGCGGGGTGGGGACTAAGAAGTCATCCACAGATCACAAGATATGCTCTTAAGGGGGTCTTCCTGAAATGCTTTACTTCCCCACTAAGAGAAGGCTTTGTAGGACCCAGAGTTCTGAATTTGAAGCCTGGGTCTCTGCCACTACCTGACCTTGGAACGAGTCATTCAATTTTTAATCCCTTTGAGTCCTGTGTCCCCAGTTATAAAATAATGGAGGTTTAGACTCCATAATAACAGCTAGGTATTTAGGATGTGCCATGTGCCAAGCGAGGCACTTTCCACGTTGTCTTTTAATCCTCACAAACACCATGGTAGATTTTACCAACTAGCCCCATTTTGCCCAATTCCGTTCGGAGTGTTTAAGAGGCATGCTCAAGGTCACCCGGGGAGACGGCAGCGGACCCAGATTCCCAATCCAAAGCCGCCCAACTCTAACACTACGCGGTCCCAGTTTGATGTCACATAACCTCCTCGAATACTTCCCTCAACTACTCGATCGGCTCCTTCTCCTCTTCCTCCCCAAACCCGCGTCGGACGCGCCCCTTTCGCCACCGGACATGCGCAGTCGCCCAGGAAGAGTTTTCGCTCCGCCTGGGGGAAATTTTTCACGCCGCTCCTGTGGGAGCCGAGCCCGCCCCGCCCACGGCTCCTCCTCACAGGATTGGTCGAATTCAGGGAGGTGGCGAGGAGAGGGAAGGGGAGGGGGAGAAGAGGAGGACCAGATTACCTCCCAACCCCCGCAGCGCTCTAGGCGCGCGCGCTCCGAGTGTGCGTGCGTGCGTGCGTGTGAGTGAGCACGTGAGGCCCCCGGAACGTGCACAGTGGGCGGGGACAGGAAATAGGAAGCGAGGGGCGGAGGCTGCCGTTGCCATGGCAGTGACGTCAGGCGTCGGGGAGCGAACCCGGCCCCTTGTGCGCGCGCGCGCGTGCGCGCGTGCACACACACACACACAGAGACAGGCACACGCGCGCGCCCTGCCGCTCTCTCTCAGACACACTGGAGGGAAAGGTCAAACTAAAGGCGAGGGAGCCGAGAGACCGGAGGGAGCCGCCGCAGCCGCCGCGCGCCATGACGGACGCGGCCGAGGCTGCTTTCTCACCGCGGACGCCGCCGAACCCCCGCTCTCGCCGCGCCCCCTGCGCCCCCTCCCGCGCGCCCCTCACCCTGGCGCTGGTACGACTCCGTGAATCTGTTCCACCGCCGCTCGATTACGCGACAGTAAAAGTGACCCCATCAACATTGAGCCCTGGAATTGTGGGATTTGAGCTTTTGGTGCTTCCTGTGACAAGGGCTGCTGG
>NW_007256174.1:335081-418791 GCF_000164805.1 Carlito syrichta | reverse complement strand
CCGGGCGAAGTGCGGGCGCCGGGCGAGGGGGCCCGCGGGAAGCTCGCGGGACGGGTTTGTGGGGCAGTTGGGAGAAACTCTGCCCTCGGGACCGGGCGCCCCGCTTTTGCCGGGGCCGGCGAAAGTGGCGGATTTCACAGCAAAACTCGGGTGAAGCCGGGCTGGACCGGACGGAAGGGAGAGGGGCCGGGAGCGCCCGCCTGGAGGGGGACGCGAGACGCGCAGACCCGCCTGTGGGCAGCACCCGGGCATGGTGTGTGTGCACGTTGCCATGCCAGTGTTTAATGTTTGTGGCTTATGGTTATTTTGGGACTACATGATTTAAAAAAAAAAAAAAAAAAAAGTTACTTGGGAGAGAGGGAACTGCTTGAATTGTCCTGAGTTCTTCGCTTGTGCATGCAGGCACTAGGTTAATCTTGCACACATACACGGGCACACACGCACCTGAATTTATGTCCAGTGGACTTTTGAAATGATGCATGCAAAACTCGGAAGCCCTGAAACAAGACGATGTTTGTCCGAAGAGTTTCAGGTGTCAGGCTCCGTGTTCCGTGGGAGAAAAATAGGAAGACACCGAAGTACTTGCTGTGCCCAAGCGGTCATCTTTCTGTGCTGAGCTTTGGAGCCCATCACAGTGGAGTTGAGTTGTGACTGCCAGGGTTAAGTCCTCGCATTGACCCAAGGCCACCCACCAGTTTGGGGCTTTCCCTGAAAGTAACTTAGAAGACGGTCACCAGCCCAGGACTGTGCTGCTTGTGAGTAACCCGTGCTTTTGCTGAGTTTTTTCTTTTTAATTGTCCATGATCATCATCATGTGTGGGTGTATGCCACCTATTTACCAAACGTTAGAATGAATTATCCAAAGGTAAACTGTCCACTAAATCGCTTTGAAATGACCAGGGACTGTCTCTGACCCAGTATGCCTTTTTTTTTTTTTTTTTTTTAAATATTTGAAAGTTGTTTGGGAATTTCAGATATAATCGTTTCAAACTGTTAGAGATTTTTGGAGCGTAAGTCTAGCGTAAACATTATACCAAGTGGGTAATGTGTTTTAAAATTTAAATCTCATCCAAGAAACGCTTCCTGGTTTGTGCAAGGTGCAGGGTTGTGATGACAGCTGAGGAATTGCCAGGAGGAGTTTTTGGTAAAGGATAAGAGAACAACCTGTGAATCTGGTGTTAACTGGCAACCTCTGCATATACAAACTTGCTCCTTACCTAAGCATTTCTGATACGTGGGTTCTTTTCCTGTTGATTATGGATCTTTGGTTATTTGTCATTTTCAAAAAGTTCTCTCAGCAGAGGATCCTCACTTTGAAATTGAGTTCTTGTGGCATGTGGCCAGAGTCCCAAAGGTTTTCAGTAAAGAGGAAGGGGAAGCTTAGTCAGTTTAGAATCTTGTTAATTCTTTCTTTGCAGCTCCTTGGTTCTGTGCTGCCTGGTCCCTTTTACATCTTGCTCCTATTGGCTATTGCTGACATATGTCAGTATACAGTCCTGAAATGGGGCACTTAATTGTTCCAAACTAAAAACATTATTTCCTTTCATGTATAATTAATTTTAATGTTTTTCTTTCTTCCTTCTCCTTTTGAAGGAAACTGTAGAATTGGACAAATCAGCATTTACTCAGCACATTCCCCTCTTGTAGGTCTTGTTGACCTTGGTGGCATCATAGAGGTCATGTGTTCATGGAGATAAACAGTTCCTGAACAGTTTACTCCAGGTGATAAAGACACATGGGAAAGTGATTTGAGATATGCATAACTTTATTTTTAGCCATTATTTTTATTGGGCATTTATTGTGGTCATTGTTAAAAATAAAATAATTCTTTGTCTTTTTTTGGAAATATTGTACATGCATTTCTGTTTTACATTTTAAAAAATCACTTACCTTTCACCTTTTTTAGTATTCCTTATATATTCTACCATAGATGAACAGCTGGTTTTTTGGGTGTCTCTTTTAGAACTTGCTTGAGGTGCAGCAAGGGTAGTAATGCTGGGTGAAAGTTTAGCTTATGAAAGCAGCTGTGCTCTACTTTAAGAAATTTGTCATTTAAAAGTCTAGGATTACAAAACAGAATAATTAGTGGTTGGTTATATAAGAGTTTTGCAAAAGGAATTCACTTAAAGGTGCCTTCAAATAATTAATTCCTTTATATAGTACTTATTAAATGTGATTTGATTTGTGAAGATTCAGTTGGCATACAACAATTTAGGAACATATTTTTGGCATATTTGAGGGTTATCAGTGTGATCCCTGAATTATCTCTTTCTTGAAAGTGTTTGGGACAAAGTTAAATTTAGTGCTGTCCCATTTATATGCCACCTATTAATGGTGTAACTGAGCGGGAAAAAATTACATCTCATTTATGCTGTACCGTTTAAGGAGTACATTGAAACCTAATTAAAATGCTTTTCACCATTGAGTAAAATTTTACAGTCAAGTTTGTCAGGAACTTCATCTAAGGTAGTTTAGTTACTGGGGTATCAAAAGCACCTTGTTGTGAGATGCTCTCACTAGGACGGTGTTCCTGCAGAAGAGGCCAGCAAGTAGTTGTACCAGGTTTCAGCAAAATCAAAATAAATAGATTTAGTCTAAGGTCCACAGGCAGTAAAAACCGTTAACCTTGAAATTTTCTCTAGGTGCAAATTATTCTTCAGAATTAAAGGCTTCATTTTCCTAAGCTGTAATTCTATTTGAGTCACTTGTGAAAAATGCTATTTTGATAAAAGAATGCTTATGCAGTCTTTCAAGGGAGCTTTTTTTCCCTTTGTGTTAGTGCATTGGTGTTTATTTGAGATTGCAGGAGATAGTGAATGTTGTACTTGGGGCGTTTAACTCAGATAGCATTTTGCTTTGGGTATGTAGAAAAAAAGGAATATGAGTCTATGAGTAGCACTTACTTGTAGGTTAGTTCAGATTTTATGTGGGAATAAGGAGGAAAGGGAGGAGGTGGCCACAAACTTTATTAAAGATAATTAATCAAGTTTAGCTGTTCATGCCTGGCATGGGTAAAAATGAAACCCTCACCTTTCCCCAGTTTTAGTGAAATGTTATTCTTAGAGGAGGGATTTGAAGGATAAGAGCTAAGCATGTGGGTATGTGAGTGGTAAAAGTGTCTTTAGAGTGCTTAATAGTGTTTTGTTTTTGCACATTAAACAGAAAGCAGTAAATTATTTTAATGCTGAATGTGGATTGAGAACCCAACTTTGAGATACTGGGCACAGTTCTATTCCTCTTAGCATAATTGAATATTTCAAAAATTGAAGGAACAGCTTGAATGATGCCATTGATATTTTAGCACAGGCTCCTAGTTTCTCAATTGATTGAGTTAAAAATGAAACTTAAAAAAATATTAAAAGAAATGTTTTCAGTTTTTTAAAAATACCAAAGGACTATTTTAAAGGATTGCTAATTTTAGAGCACAGTGAGGTAAAAAAGTACATTACATTTGGATTTATGATAAATGAGAACACAATATAAACAAGTTTTAAAATATGGAAAATAAGTATACTTTTAAAATATTTGTTCCGAGATATGTGAGAATAGAGATGATGATTAGAAATTTTAATTGGAAGTTAAAGCTGATTTATGTTCTCAATTTCATTATTTTATCCAGTGTCATTTTTTAAATGTCACTTAATTTTTCTGTTCCCAATGTTCTTTTCAATCAATAGTGTACCATTCTTTATGTAAACTAGGTTTTCAAAATAATATTTGCTAGACTTTTAAAGTATAAAATGTTATCTAATACTAATATGTATGCGTAAGTCCACTACATTGGATTTTTAAAAGTTTAGACATTGTAATCTGCAGAAATGTGGGCAACAGTTTTTGAAAATAAGAAAGACTGAGTTCACAGTTTTAGTCATGGGTGACTGTAAATTGCATTTTTCTCTTTCTCCCTGAAAGGTTATCTCTCACGATTACATGTTTATATTTTCCAGACTCCACTCATGCTAGTATTAAGCGTTGAATCATCTTATCTATAGCTTATCTAGATATCTAGATACCTGTAGAAAGTTCATTTGTAAAAACTGTTCTTTTTATTTTCTCCAAGATGTTTCATCTGGAAAATTGTTTGAATTTTAGTTATTGTACTTTAATCAAAAGTTATTCTAAATAGAAGTTATTGCAATTTTCACAAACTAGGGGAAAATATAAATTTATGAATTTTTTTTTTTTATTTCTGTGGGGGACACCACAATGTGTGTAATTTAAATTCTAGTAACATATATTCTGTTAACTTTATTTTATGTATTGTTAAAGTCTAAGTAGTAGGTATACAATCTTTATTTATTTACTTTTTTGAGTTGGAGTCTCACTCTGTCGCCCAGACTGGAATGTTGTGGCACATTCATGGACACCCCAGCGTCGACCTGCTGGGCTCCAGTGATCCTTCTGCCTCAGCCTTCCAAGTAGCTGAACTACTGGTGCACGCTACCACACCTGGCTAATTTTTGATTTATTGTAGAGATGAGGTCTTGCCAAGTTGCCTGGGCTGGTCTCGAACCCACAGGCTCAGGCAATCCACTCACCTCAGCCTCCCAAAGGGTGCTGGGATTACAGGCTGAGCCACTGAGCCCAGACAGTCTTTTTTTTTTTTTTTAATCTATTTTTCTGTGGAATATTTTTCAAAAGAGCCTTAAAAAGTGCCCTTAAGTGAATGGTTTTACTACGAAATATTCTTATTGAATATATCGTTAATATGTGATATTGATTTTTTTGTTTCTAGTTTACATGTGAGGATTTTGTATATGTTTCTATGGAACTACTTTTAAATATGTTCTTTATTTTTATTTATAAATAAAATCTCTAAAGTTATTTTGTTCTCATGATTATATGGTAGTCCTCAAACTTTTATAGTTGAAAGAAGTGAAAATGAGTAATTTATTAAACTGCCTGAAATGACTAATTAGTTGGAGCATGTGATGTAACTTATTTTTACTACAATGTAGAGGTCATCTTTATCCCAAACAAATTTATAGCAGAATCATTTGCCATTTTTTGCAAATTTTGGAAATTTGGAGTACTGTTTACCTAGAAATGATCTGTTGAAAGCTGTGTTACACTGAGTAAATATCATATGGAAATGGTATTTTTCTTATAATGATGTTTATATTGTTTCTGATTAAGGACCATTTCTTAAATATGTTTGTAAGTAAATATATTGTACATGTTGGTCAAATGATGTATTGACAGATTTAATTTATATCCTATGCCCCACCTCCCCTTTCTTCTTTTGCTAATTGTCAGTAGTAGCCTTTGGCTACATACTATGAGAGAACTTTTTCTTTCCTTTTTTTTTTTGTAATGGGGGAATCTCACTGTGTTGCTCAGGCTGTTCTCAAACTCCCAACCTCATGTGATCCTCCCACTTCAGCCTCCCAAAGTGCTAGGATTACAGGCTCAGCTTCCCAAAGTGCTGGGATTACAGGCATGAGCTATCTCGCCTGGCAGAGAGAACTTTTATTACATAATAAAGTAGTCCAGGGTTGTTGTTTTCTAATTTTTTTTCTAATGGAGAAAAGAAATGGTAACTATCTGAGATTGTTCTGTAATTCTTAGTATGTGTTAAACACTGTTTTGAACATTTGTTTTAGATCTACTACTTCTAAGGCCAAGGACTCCTTAAAAATTCTTGAGACTCTTTAAGTGATTATGTTCCTCACAAATGTTAGTAATAGGATGGGGGAGAGTAAAGGTAGAGAGAAATATTGTAGGGGCTGGGCATGGTGGCTCACGCCTGTAATCCCAGCACTTTGGGAGGTGGAGGCAAGAGGATTTCCTGAGCCCAGGAATTCAAGACCAGCAAGGACAATTTGGTGAGACCTCGAATCTACAAAAAAAAAAAAAATCAGCCAGGCATGGTGGCGTACACCAGTAGTTCCAGCCACTTGGAAGGCTGAGGTGGAAGGATCGCCTGAACCCAGCAGATCAAGGCTGCAGTGGCCATGAATGTGCCACTGCACTCCAGCCTGGGCAGCAGAGTGAAATTCTGACTCCAAAAAAAAGAAAAAAAGAAAAAAGAAAGATTGTAGGGATTAGATTGTATAAAATAAGTATAATTGTTTTATTATAAAATGTGTTAATCATTGTGTACCTTTTCCCTGGGATATAACCTTGCTTTTTAATTACCCTTTCTTACCATAAAGAGTTAAGAGTAGTGAATTGCCAGGAAGGGAATCTCTGTATCTTTTTATTTCTGTTTTTTTGAGTTGGAGTCACTCAGTCGCTCAGGCTGGGGTGCAGTACCACACTCACAGCCACCCCGGCAACCACCTGCTGGGCTCCGGCATTCCTTCTGCCTCAACCTTCCAAGTAGCCGGAACTACAGGCGTGCACTACCACACCTGGCTAAGTTTTGATTTATTGTAGAGACAGGTTCTTGCCAAGTTGCCTGGGCTGATCTCAAACTTGCAGGCTCAGGCACTCCACTAGCCTCGGCCTCCAAAAGTGCTGTACCACTGAACTTGGCCAAATCTGTGTATCTTTAGTCAGGTTTTCATATTCTTGCTGGGAACATGTTAGATGACTATATGGAAGATTAGACACAGTTTTCACACTGATGATCATTTTGTTTGTTTGTTTGTTTGTTTGTTTTGAGTTGGAGTCTCACTCTGTCACCCAGACTGGCATGCAGTGGCCGTTCCCGGCCACCGCAACCTCAACCTGCTGGGCTCCAGCGATCCTTCTGCGTCAGCCTTCCGAGTAGCCGGAATTACAGGCATGCGCTACCACGCCCGGCTGATTTTTTGATTTATTGTAGAGATGAGGTCTTGCTGCCCAGGCGGGTCTCGAACCCGCGGGCTCAGGCAATCCACTCACCTCAGCCTCCCAAAGGCGCGGGATTACAGGCTGAGCCACCGAGCCCGGCTTGATGATCGTTTTTAGTGACCATATTTAGAGTTCCAAATTTTATAAGGTGGAAGAACAGATGCCCCAGCTAAAAGCTGGGGAAGAATTTTTAGACACAAAGTCATTGTTAAAAAAATTCAAGTTTACTAGTCTTGGAAAAATACGACATTTTGCCGATTACATTCTCTCTCTATAGTCATTGTATCAGTTTCACATATTCTGTGATTATAAATATGGTAGTATTTGCCCAACCATGAATCCGGACTTTTAGGTTAGAAAATGTGATTATTTAAAATTATAGTTTAAACTCAAGAGTGTAAAAGCTGGTAATTAATCTTTATCTTTTCTTTTTTATATTATACATTTTTTTCATTAATTTTGAATACCTAGTACTATATGCTTAGTTCTGTATATGACTAGTTCTATAATTAATAAAAAAACTACCAGAATAACTTATTGCACCTGAGAAATTAAAATCATGTCAGAAGATGCATAAAGTAAGTAGAACATTATGGTGTAGAGATATTAATTTTGCTTTCTAAAGCAGTGGTTTTGAAACTTTTCTGCAAACTGTTTTGGAGGAAGTCAAGCAGGTTCATTGCAATTTCAACCAGTACAGTTTTACTTTGATTAATTTTAAGTGTGGAAGTTTGCATAGGATTTCACTTGAGCAGGGTTCTGTTGTTTAAAAAAAACAAAAATGAAAACCTGTGTTGTTAGCATATTTAATCTTATCACTCTCCTGTTTAAATCCTTGCAATGGTTGGGGGCTTAAAAAAATGTTTTTATGGCCGTTAAGACTTTATTTCCAGCCTCATTCTTCATCTTGTATCAGTTTCCCTTCCTTTCCATATAAACCCTGCATTCTAGTCCTACTTAAATTGCTTGATGTTCCCTGAGAGGAAAAATATTACTTTTACATCTCTATGCCTTTGCACATAAAACTGCCACCATTCTCAGTTGAACTAGGCAAAACTACGTTCCCTTGGAACCTTGGTCTTATCTCCATAAAAGCACTTATTACATTGTTATGTAAATATGGCCTCCCATGAGAGCAGAGACCATCTAATTTATCTTGTGTCCATACGACTTTGTGTTTATTCAGTATTCAAATGTCTGTTGAATTATTGCATTTAGAATTTGAGAAGTAGTAAAATTATTTTAATGCACACTCGTGAATAAAACATCCCAGATCTAGACTGTGTAAAGGATTTTTAGTGGCGTTGTCAGGCATTATGCTACATATATAAAAGGCACCCTGTTGTACATAAGTATAATAAAAGCCAAAAGGTATATTAAATGGACAAATTAGATTAGGTACGAGTGATGCTTCAGTGATGTCTTGGATTCAGTCATCTTATCCTAATTGTGAGGGCATTTTAATAATACAGCCTTGGCTGCCTATGAAAATATTTCTTCATACGTGATTAGAACTAATAGACTCAAAAGAGCTTTCAAGTGTCAAGGGATATAATACCACCCATAAAAGTTAAAGAATAGGACCTGGATCTATCCTGTCTGAATTCATATCACTCACCTGTCATTAGCTGCATTATCTTGGGCAAGTTACTTAACCATTCTATACTTCCTTTTTTATCTGTAAGTTGGAGAAACAATAATATTAACTTCACATGACTATGGTGAAGAGTATACATGACTTAATGCATGTTAAGCACTTAAAAGAATTCCTGACATACAAGTATAGAAAACATTCAATACATGTCAGCTATAATTAATTTGAAATGGCTTCTTTTTAAACAAATAAATATGTATTGTGCATCATTTTTATCTTTGAAGGATAATTGCTTTATTACATGAGTATCTCTAAAAGAAACTTAACATTTTTAGTTAGTTTTATGTCTTTAAACTGGCAACTGTTTTTGCACATCCGAAGTACTGTCTCTGCTGACTCATCGTCCCATTTCCAGTGGAATATAGACTGTTTTGTTGGGATGAATTGACATGGGAGATTTGAAGCTGTATTCTCCTGATTTCTGAGTTTAGCATTGAGTTCCCATGATCTGTTCATTCTTGGTAGCACCCTTAACAGAGGAGGAAGGAAATAGTGTAGGAATCTAGTGACAAGTTCCCAAATAAGCCTTAACATGTACCACCAAATAAGTCCTGTACTTTCATATTTCTTAATTGAGGATAGATGTTCAGCTTTTTTCTTTCTTTCTTACATTTTTCTTAATTATTTTGGATTGGAAGAATAGATTTTTTTAAAATCTGAATTTATATATTTTTACAAAGATGTGCAAATTTTTGTTGTTGTTAGTGAACCTGTTTTCTAGGCTCTTTTTTTTTTTTTTTAACGTACCTGCAGTGAAAGAAGTAGGTGGGGCTTTAGTGATTTGTGTCAGTAACCATTTCTATGAAATCCTGTTAAATTTGCACATTTAGGATACAAAAAAAAATGTAAGGGAAGAAGAAATGTTTCTTCTACTGAGGCATTTTATAAAGAGTGATTATTCATTTCTTATAACAGATAATCTCCAGGCTGTCCTTATAGACCACTTTGACTATCTCACCCTTATGCTCTCATGTAACAGTTAAAATTTGAAAAGTTAGTTGGGTTACTTTAAAACGTTTTCTTGAACTTTAAATTTATTAAAGGAAGGAATTTAACAAATCCCAGTGTTTACTATGCTGGGTGTGAGTGAGTTGAAGTTGAGAGGCTGGGATATTAAGGTAAATCAGGCATTTGTCTTTTTGTATGACTTATGACCTACTGGGACATCCAGAGTGTGCAGGAAATATATGGGCGTTTAGAAGCTGGGAATGAGACTGAAAAATTGCTGGGTTTTGAATAGCCTTAGACAACAAAATAAGACATTAGTGAGGGATCATTTTAAATGCTAGTGACATACTATGCAATAGCCTACCATGAGAAACTCGAATGCTTATTAAAATTGATCAATATGGTTGTATTGTCTTGTATTTAGAACACTAGTTCTTGATATTAACAATTTATTTTCTCAGCCATTGTAGGAACTGTAAAAATATTTGTTTGTACTTCCTCTGAAAATAATAGGAGTTAGGTCATACTAGAAAAAGCACATTCTAGAATAAATACAATTTTGACCAAGCCTGTTTCCTTTGTAAAAATCCAAGACACTGTGTCTGTGTTTAATTTTATCTTGAAATTTCATTTCCCTCAACAGCATGCCTTTCCATGTTTGTTAGGCCAAACAACTTCTTGTTTTACTTTTTACCTTGGTTCTTGTTTTGTGTAGTTATAATCAGAAAAGAAAAATGCTATTTGGGCATTTTCAAATGCCTCAAAAATGTTTGGTTGCGTGGAGGAGTGAGTTAAGATTTATATACCCAATTTGGGCCCCTAAATAGCATTTCTAGCATGTTTTCATCCAGTAGTCCTTGTTTTAAAAGGTTCCTTTTTTTTCCTTTTTTTTTTTGAGTTGGAGGCTCAACTCCCAGGCTGGAGTGCAGTGGCTTGCTCACGGCCACCGCTGTGTCGACCTGCTGGACTCCAGCAATCCTTCCACCTCAGCCTTACAAGTAGCCAGAACTATAGGCATGTGCTACCACGACTTGCTCATTTTTGATTTATCGTAGAGATGAGGTGCTGCCAAGTTACCCAAGCTGGTCTGGTACCCGTGGGCTCAGGCAATCCACTTGCCTTGGCCTCCCAAAGTGCTGGGATTACAGGCTGAGTCACCAAGCCCAGCGTAAAAGGTTTCTAATAGTTAGAAATAACTTCTTCTTGAGCTAAATCTATTTCCTCTCTAACTTTCACTTACTGGTCCTTGGCAATCTGGGGCTATGCATGTGAAACTTATTCTTGTATATAGTAACTCTTAAAAGTATTTGAAATGGCTGTTGTATCCTACTTAAGTCTTTTTTTGCCAAGCTAAGAAAAAAAGTCCCTGATTTTCAAACCACACATGCACATGACTTGGTTTACAGACCTTTCCCCATCCACATTGCTAAACGTGTGACAGTCTGTTTGTCAGTATACCTCTTAAAATACAGTAGCCAGAACTGAACTGACTACTTTAGATGTGGTCTGGCCATCGCTGAGTACAATGAAGCTATTATCTGAATACTGTACTTCTATTAATGTAGCCTGAAATTTGCATTACATTTTTTGGCAGATGCATTACTCTTTGATCCCATTGAGCTTGTGATCAACTAAAACCTTGTCTGTCTTTCATGTAAATTGCTTTAAGTCTAATCTTTCTCATTTTTTACTTGCCGGTTGATGCTTTGAAAGTAAATATAGGATATTATGTACTGCATTACTATAAAAGTTTAAATGAATTTATCAAATTCCATCTCATTTGACTTTCTGGAGATACCAGCTAACATTTGGCTAAAACAGCACAGTTTTCATGGTGTTTTCACATCTATTTTTATTTATTCTTTACAAAAACCATTTCAGAATCAGAAGAGGAAAACGATTTTCCACTAAGTCAGGAATTGGCAGATATAGTACTTCATCTCAAGCTTTTTGATTCCATGTCCCATCCTCATCTCATCACTGTTGATTCATGAAGTATGTCCATTCCTGTGTAGTAGTCACCTGTGGTACTGATGTGCAGTAGGCAAGACACAGCCTCTTTCCATGTGTTTATGACCTGGCATATAAATAATTACTACCAATTTACTGTGCACTTTTTATGAGTAAGGCACTATGGTAGACTGTATTATTTTTAACATATTTGTTGCCTGTCTTTGTCAGGGTCCTCTCTGTAGCAGGATTATACTTCCCACTCTGTTGACAACTTCTAAAGTATTAGAAGAAGTGACATGTCCCATGTTTGAGCAGTTGTTTTCCATGCTGTGTTTCTGCCCTTGTCCCTCTTTCATGGAACTAGCAGGCCTTAGCTAGGGCTGGTACCAGCATGGTGAAGCCTTGAGGCTGGGTCCCAGAATGTTGGAGCAGAGCTGAATCCGATCCATGATAGACATGTAATGCAAACAAGAGATAGATAAATGCTCATGTTGTAAGGCATCATGATTTTTGAGTCGTTTGCTACCATAGCAGAATATAGGCCAAACAGTGATACTGACATCATTTAAGGTACTGTTTGAAGGTAAGATTTAGCCTTTGTCTTCAGGGAGCTGCAGTCTTGGTGGATACATTAAATTTCCATGAATTGGCCTGGCTCAGTGGTTCAGCCTGTAATTCCAGCACTTTGGGAGACCAAGTCGAGTAGGTTGCCTGAGTGCACAAATTTAAGACCAGCCCAGGCAACTTGATGAGACTTTGTCTCTACAATAAAATTAAAAATTAGCCAGGCATGGTAGTGCGCACCTGAAGTTCTGGCTACTTGGAAGGCTGAGGTGGGAGGATCGCAGGAGCCCAGCAAGTTGACGCTGGGGAGTCCTTAGTGTGCCCTTGCAGCCTGGGTGACAGTGAGACTCCAACTAAAAAAAAAAAAAAAATTTCCATGGGTTATTGGGAGTTGGGGAAGAGGAGACTGTGTTACAAAAGGGTCTTTGAAGTTGAGGATCTTTCCTGATATTCCTTATATTTGTAGACTCAATCAGCTTTAAATCCTGGATCTGAGATCCAAATACTGTCATACTTCTTATCACCCAGAATTTGATGAGTGTGTTTTCTATACCCTCATTCAAATCACCTTTTAAAAAATAAATGTTTAAGAGGGTGGAATACTATAGAATAGTTATTAAATGTTTCCTTTGTAAATCTGTTAGCGTTCAGTAGTTAAACTAAGAATTGGCCCAGCTGAAGTGTTTTTCTAATGTGTCCAGACATATATAAGATCCTAGACTCTGTGTGAATTTTATTTGTATTTACATTTCCCGTGGCCATGTCTATGTGTGCCCTCAACTCTGCATGGGATTTTGGAGAAACAAAGCTGAGGCTGGGATTCCAAAAGGAGTCTATTTCTTTGCCTTGCCACGAGAAGCTAAGAGAATACATGGCCAACGTTTAGGGGAGTTTTGAAACCTTTGAAATACTTGCATGTAAAATTTTATGTAAATATACATTGTTCTGGTCACTAGCTTTCATCAAATTATCAAAGGGAATTATAGCTACCCTGGAAAGTTACAAACCCTGTTGTAGAGTGAGACAAGAAGTAGAACAAAGATCTGGAGAGCACCAGTAGTTAAGAGACAGGTAGAATAGGAGCCCAGAATGAATAAAGAGAAGGCGTAATTAGAAAGTTTTGAGGACTAAGAGCAAATACAGTGTCAGAGAAGTGAGTTTCTTATTAATCAGGGTTTTGAGGTCTCTTGTTTTTGTAACCTGGCAGTTCTCATAGCACTTCTTTGTGATTCCTTGGTAATTGTCTAATCTGCAGATATATTTAATGTCTTGGTGTATTATTTTTCTTGATCTACAAACATTTATTTCAAGTAATTCTTTCTTTTTTGAGTTGTGGTCTCACTGTCGCTCAAGAGTGTAGTGGCATGATCATGGCTCACCACAGCTGCAACTTCTTGGGCTCAGGCAATCCTTCTACCTCAGCCTCCTAAGTAGCTGGGACTACAAGCATGTGCCACCACCACGTCCAGCTGATTTTTTTGTAGAGACGAGTTTTTGCTATGTTACCTGGACTGGTCTTGAACTCCTAGGCTCAAGCAATCCTCCTGCCTATGCCTCCCAAAATGCTGGGATTATAGGGTGAGCCACCATGCTCGGCCTTGAACTTTGATTTCTTTTTCTCTTTTTTCCCTTAATCCTTTTTATCCTTCCCAGATTAAAGGTTGTTATTATTATTTTTTCCCTTTTTTTCTCCCTTTACTCCCACCCCCCTCCTGACTTTCTTCTTTTTAAAAAAGATTTACTCAAGATGGAAATGAAATAGTTCCTTTGATATCTCATTTATCAATTTGTTCTTTTGTGTATTTTGCTTTTAGTGTTATATCTCCTTTTTTTTTTCCTTGATCCAAGGTTGTTTTCTCCCAGAAGTTCTACAGTTTTAGGTTTTATATTTAGGTTAGTGATCCATTTTGTTAATATTGTATATGCTTAAATTTTACATATAGAAAGCATTTCTTTTTTCTATATTGATGTTATTTTTCATTTGTTGAAAATTGTTTAATTGCCTTTGCCCCTTATCAAAAATCAGTTATCCATATATATGTAGTTGTATTTTATTCAGTTGAGGTTTTCTTTTTTTTTAACACCAGTACTACACTGTGTTGATTACTGAGGCTTTATAAGTGTTGAAATTCTGCAGTGTTGTCTTTCAAATAATTGGTTTTTTTCGAAGTTATTTTTGCTAATTCAGGTTTTTTTCATTTCCTTATGAATTTTAGAACAAGTTTGTCAATTTTTAGATAAAAAGCTTACTTGAGATTTTGATTGAGGTTACTTTGAATCTGTAGATCAGATTCAAAGTATTGACATTTTAAAATTGTTGAATCTTCTGACCCATGAACATGGCATAGCACTCTGTTTATTTAGGACTTCTTTAATTTCTTTAATGTTTTGAAGTATTTAGGATGTAAGTCTTTTATATTTTGGTCATGTATGTGCTTATGTAAGTAGTGTTCTCCAGAGAAATAGAAACAATATAGGTTAGAGGTGGGTGGGTGAGGATGTGTGTGTGTGTATAGAGAGAGAGAGAGATAGAGAGAGAAAGAGACTGCTTTTAATTTTTAATAAATTGGTCCATGTGATTGTGGTGACTGGCACATCCAAAATTCATCGGAGGAAAAGCTGGAACTTCAGACAAGATTTTCAATGGATTGGATGAGGCCCATAGGTATTTTTTATGTATTTAATGACATTTATTTAATGTCAACTGATTGTAAATATTAATCACATCCACAAAATACCTTAGCAGCAATATCTAAACCAGTGTTTGACTGAACAACTGGACGCCATACCTTAGCCAAATTGACACATTAAATTAGCCATCATTATAATCTCTAGATATTTCATATTTTCAGTGCAATTACAAATGTTATATATTTTTAGGTTCAATTTCTGATTGTTGCTAATTCACTATTTTTTTTAACTTTAGCTTTCTTTTCATGAGTGGCAGTCTTGTCATCCTAAATTAGGATTACCCTCCATCTTTTTAGACATATCCTTAAAAAATAATACGGATTTTTAAAAAATCCTAATGTTGTACTTATCTTACACTTTTTTTGTTTATTGGAATAATTGAACAAAATGGTAATTTCATTTTAATAGTTTTGTTTGATCCATCTTTCCTGTTATTTTCTTCACCACAGGATTGTAACAGTCCTTAAGTATTTTAGATATTAAAAATGTAGGTGATTTTAGAGTCTAGAACCTAGATAGATAATTGACAGAATGGACATGCTGTTCCCCAAAAAAGAAAGATAGAAAGTCTGGGAGAAAAGATATAACTTTATACTTTAGGTATCTCTTTTATACTATTCTATTTTGTGGCTAAGTTATTTAACTTTTTTCAACCTTGGTTTCTCATCTGTGAAATGAAGTAATATCCACTTCATGGAGCCGTCGTGAAATTAAATGAGATGCTTTGTGTAAAGAGCCTAGAATAGTGCTATTCAATACATGTAGCTTCCATTACTGTTGTTATTTAACAAATATTTAGCAGTTACTATATGCCAGATACCGTTCCAGACTCTGGAATTAACAGGAACAAAAATGATAGGCAAGAATCTTGTTCTCATATTGCTGTCCTAGCACATTCTGATAGGAAAGGAACACAGTAAAGAAATCAAAGAGGGTGAAGAAAATCAAAGAGGGTGATGTGATGAAGAATTACTGGAGTGGGGAGCCCACTTCAGTGTGCACAGTCAGGGAAGGCCTCTGAGTCATTTGAAGGAACCAGGCATGTGAAGATCTGTGTAAAAATGTATCTGGCAGAGAGAAGAGATAGTGCAAAGTCTGGAGACAGGAAAAAATGTGGCGAATTGAGTGAAGCCTAGAAATGCTGGTAGAGAATTGTAGAGAAATGAGAGAGGGCCAGCTAGTATAGACTCTTCTAGGCCACAAGAAGATGATTAGATTTTGTTTTATGAGCAGAGCAAAGTCACTGGAGGGTTTTAGAAAGAAAGTGATGTGATCATTAGATGGAATTGTTGCCGTGAACTCTTAGAAATAAGAACCTAGCTGTGAGACATCAGCAAACTGTGTACTTCAGTGACTTGGGTTTTAGGTTGCCCAAGAAGATTTAGAACAAACAGCGTATTTTCCCTGATATAAAAATCCCAGCCATACTCCAGGAAAGCCAAATCTGAGTTATCTAGAACAAATACTACATCTTTTAAAATTTGCTTAAGACTTGTTATGCACTTAAATATATTTTTTAAAATAGTACTCTGTTAATATTTTTTTTACAAGTCCATGTGGCAGTTGACTAGCACAGCAGTAAAGAGTACAACTTTGGTTTCAGATATGAACATAGTTATTGACCACATACAAGCATTCAGTAAATATTAACAAATGTTTATTACTGGAATAATTCCATATAGAATCATGAAGTTATTGAGCTGAGTGGACCTTAGTTAGAATCAGTCTTAAATTTTTTTCTCTTTTAGAAGAAGGAACTTAGATGCAAAGAGGTTAAGTGGCTCACATTATATAAATAGTAAAACGAAAGAAAAACCTGGCTTATATTACCCTCCTAGTTATAGGGTGAGAGGCTCTTGGGGCAATACGTATAACAAGGGAAAAGATAGTGGCATCTGTTTCCTTTGTATCTGCTGCATTTTTTGTGGCTCATTTATATTATATCTACTGTTTTCACACTTACCCTTGGACTAAGAATGTTAGAATGTGTCAGTCTCTCCTTTAGTGTGGGAACAGACAAGTAAACAAACAGTTGTCATATAAGCTAAATGCCATAATAAAGGCAAGCTTAGTGTGTTGTGGGGGGTACATGATGTGCATGTCTATTCAGTGGCTCTAAGTTTTAGTGTCTGTTTACCTATAGAGTTGGATGAACTTGGACTCATTTCAGTTTATTCAGTTTAGGGTACATTATATTGCCTTGACATTTGGCCTTTCCTGTACTTGGGCTAATAGCCATAACCCTGGGTTAAACATAAGCCAGTTTGAAGGATATTCATCTCCATATTTTAGGCCCAGTGCATTGATTTGTGTGTGACCAGGAAGACCCATAGTGACCACCATGATGGCAGCATGTCTAATTTTAAATAGAAGCCCAGTTAGAGACTAATACGTAGGAGAATAGTTGATCTTGAATTCCTCCTCTCAAGTGATGCAGATTTTGTTAATTCTTAATTTTTAAAAAATTCTGAAAGAAAATTGAGAAACAGTCTTTTTGTTTGTAATTTTGGCTTATTTTCCTTTTACTGTTTTTATTTTGAGTTGTGATCATTTCTAAGAACACTAGCATGTGAAGTTCATTGTTGAAGTTATAACATATTCTGAATCTTAAAATAAGGTACCAAAAATGCATTCGGAAAGCAAGAAGATAAAGTAGCACTGCTATAATTAGGGAGAAATGGTAGTTTTCTTTTAAGCCCTTTTTCTTTCAAGAGCTTATAATTTTCTATAAAACCCAAACATTATCCCTTGGGCAGGTGTGTTTTATTCTTGCATTTGATTCTGTGCTATAAAGCTTGATTAAAAAGGAAAAATAATAACTTTTTGTCCTCACATAATGTTCATATTTGTATTTTTTTTGTAAAATTCATTGCCGTGCCCCTGAGCCTGACTTCATTTAAAGAATAATTTTATCTATAGACGAGTATCTTTGACATGTTTGTGTATAAAATAAAAACTCGCAAATACAGCATATATTATTGAGAATAGTAGATGATTCCTGAAGACTTTATTACATTTGCACAAAGTATTAGATGGCAGCTAGTTTTAACAGTCTCTACTGTCCATCTCCATTATCTGTCTTCTAGGTCTTATGAAGAAGGGAGCTGGAATCTTAGAGATTTAAACTGAGAAAATTGAACTCAAGTTAGCTGCCTAAAAGGTAAAACTAAGCTGTGTATGAGTTACTGTTTTCTCCTCTTTATTTTCTGCAGGTTAAGGGATTGAACTATGTAAGTATTTTCTGTGAAAGGGTGAGTGAGCTACTCAAAATGAATGAGTTCAGCCTATATAGAAAACATCTTTAGCTGTACTAAACATAAAACTGTCAGCTCTTTGAACGTCTCTTTGCAATAATTAATCATCCTTCTCAGTTACCAGCACAGTCAGTACAGTACAGGTAAAAGAGTAGGCTCTGGAGCCAGTACCAGGAGCTGTGTGACTCTGGGCACATTAGTTTCTGTCTCATATTACTCATTTACAGCAACAGGAGAATACTAGTACCTACCTGATATTGTTGTTATGGGGTTAAATGAATTCATATACGTAAAGCACTTAGAACATTTCCTCAGACGTAGTTAAGCACTATGTAAGTGTTTGCTGTTCTTATTGTTGCCTATCTCTAATACATTTTAAGTGGCTGGTTTTATTAGTGAAATTTTCATAGAGAATTTGACATTTGAGCTGAGCCTTAAAGAATAAATACGACTTTTAAAAATGAAATATAAGGCCAGTTATGTGGCTCATGCCTGTAATTCCAGCACTTTGGGAGACCGAGGCGAGAGGATTGCTTCAGCCCAGGAGTTCAAGATCCATCTAGGCAGCATAACAAGACCTTGTCTCTACAAAAATCAAAAGGTTAACTGGACGTGGTGGCACATGCCTGTAGACCCAGCAACTTGGGAGACTGAAATGGAAAGATTGCAAATGAAATACAAGAAATTGAACATGGCAAAAGCTATATGAACAGAGTTATTAAGAGATAAATCTTTCCCCTTTTCCCTTTTCATTTATTGTGTACTAGCTATGTGCCTGCCACTGAGCTCATCTTTTGGTAAATGTTATATTATCTTATTCAGTCTTCTCAATAATCTTAAAAGATAGATGTTTTAAATTGTCATTTTACAGATGGCAAAGTCGTCATAGAAAAGTAGTCACTTTTCCAGAATTGCATAGTTAAATATTTGGCCTAGTTCTGTCAGACTTTAAAGCACTGGTTATTAATTATTATCTAATACTGCTTTCCTATGAGTAGGCTATCAGAAGATCATTCTAAAAAAATTTTCAAGGATGAATGCTCCAGGGTTGGAGTTCAAAACAGTAATAGAATTATAACATTATGGATGCATGTGATCAGTTTATCACTGTGAGAATCTCTGGATACTGTGTTTGCTGGTCATTTCAAAAGACTGGAGAGGAACAGGCATGCTGTCCTTATTTCCCTGTGATTCTGTCAGTATGGAAATATTCGTTTTTTTTCTGAACTGAGGGTGATGGTATTGTGGCTTTTGAAGTTTTTATTATTTTTCTAACTAGAAATTATTCAAATTTCCCCAGTGGTATCCTGACTGCCACCTTGGATTTCAAGTTTCCACACACTTTATTGCCTAGAATTGACTGCTGTTTGAATACACTTTTCAATTCCCAGCATCAGAGAAGTATCTATAGTTGTGCTTCCCAGTCTTCAGCATTTATAGGTTCATGTTTGTGAGGTTTGTTTGGAATATAATAAAAAGAATCTTAATTCTGTTATTGATTATTCCTTCTGTGCTTTAGCTCCTTGTAACATCATCTTTCTTTTAATCTTCTAAGGGATTAATAATTCCATACTTATTCTTTTTGTATTAAAATATCTTACTCCTCTCATTCAAACATTTTGTCCTTGTGTACTAATTCCTTCCATTAATTATCTAATAATTGTTTTTCCCCTTTGTGGTTTTAATGCCTTTTCTTTACTATTTAAAACCCGCCCTTTCAGGAAATAAAGCCAGTGATTCAGGTACTAGCCTTGCTTCAGACTTTATAAAATTAGAATCAGACTTAAATTAACTAGAATCTTGGTAAAAAAGATCTTTCTCTAGAACTTATATATTTCCCCATGCTTTTAAAAAGGAACAATGTATACAGACAAATAGATGTAAGAGATTTAGCCAAAAATTAAACAGCAGAAACATTTGGGATTTGTCAGTGAACATTTAATACCTGTTATAAGAAATTATGAAAATTACCTTTAGGTGGACCTCATCTCTGTACTGTTTTTTGTTTTTTTTTAATCCACTATCATCATGAAGCAGGCCTTCATGATCTGGACATTGCAATGGCCTTATCTCCAGTTGTTTATCCTCTTCATCTAACTCCTGTTCAGATCATCATCTATGTCACTAACAGTTTGATCTTTCTTAAATAGGAATTTAATCTTGTTGTTTTGTGTCTTAGAAACCTACATTGGCTCTTTATTACCCATAGTGTTATCTAAATCCCTGACGTGCTTCACTCTACTTTAGACTTTTTAGCACCCTGAAAATAGATAGCTTTCCTATTTTATTCACCATTCTGTTCTCATACCTAGATCATTGCCTGAAACAGCTACTTATTCCATTAATACTCTAGGCCAGGGCTTCCCAAAAAATATGTCTCTAGGTGGTAATAGGTATTTTGAGAGGTATTGATTGGTGCCTTTCTCTTTGATATGGCGGAATGAGGCTTTGTTCCTCTTCCAGGGCACTACTGAGGGTAATTGGAGTCAGGGTCTCTCCATAATGATGATAATGTGCTGAACATGGGCAAGAAGATGCTCTGCAACCTGGATATTGCCTTCAGCAGCCTGTTCAGAGTGTACCACTGCCCATTGTGGATGAAACTGCAGGACAGTTTGTGTTCTGGGTCCCTGAGGAGCCAGCACAGTGAAGGTGCTACTAGTCAAAAGTGGTGGCAGGGAACGCCAGGCAGCATGTTTCAACTATAGGCAGAAGTCTCAACTCTTTTTATATATGTATGTTGGATATACTTGGTCCATTTCTGGCCTGATATTTCCACTTAGTGGCATTTAAGTCAGCTATAGGCTGACCATTCTAGCATATGTCCATCTGCAGATCATTTTAAAAATAGTTTTATGTTGATATAAACTTAATATGAAAATGTTCAAATGGCTTTGAAACCTATTCATGTTAGCCCAAGAATTTTTGACATTACTTGCTAAAGAAAAAGAAGCTTTTGGATGTTTAAATATGATTTTAACTAATATAATTGTTGGAATGACTAAAATAAATGATTTATTTTTCTTGAGTAAACAAAGTATAAGTTTGATTATAACTGAATCTACACAATACTTTATTTTTAAAATAGTATTTGAATTAATTTTTTAATATCAATACGTTTAAAATTTATTGAAGGAAATTGTTTATAGGAACTCGGGGTTATGGTATAAAATGAAAAACATGATTAAAACCAAGTTTATCTTTTATAACTTTAGACTCTTGAGATTTTCTTAACTGAGAAGTAAGTAAAAACAAAGAGTAGTGGTTTTAATATGATTGTCATAATATCATAGTAGATGGATCCAGTGAGTCCATTTGCTACAAATAAGGCTAGTGGTATTGATTTTTATTTTATTTTATTTTATTTTGCCCACTTTGGTTAATGCCATGTCAGAGTTCTGTTCTGCCTCTGTAGAGTTCTGTCTACTCAATTCAGATCATGCTCCTCATAGTCATCAGGTCATTCAGATACAGATTGCTTTCAGGAAGAAGGCTTTCAAGAAAGTACGGATATAAACCTTTAAATACTATTAGCATCTGCACAGTGCTTTACTGTTGAAAATAAGTTTTTATGCTTAAAGATAATTTTATTTAATCTTCTCAGATTCTGTGAAGAGCATTTTCCTTTCATATTATGGGGTTTTCTTATTTTCCAGATTGGGAAACTGATGTGGAGTAGTCAAGTAACTTACCCAAAATCACACAGCTAGCCTATAAGTGGCAATACAAGCATTTGAAGGGACAGGTGTGATCCCTTCCAGGAAATAGTATAAACAGTCAGACTTTATGAATGGTAAATTAGTAAGAGAGTCATTTATCTCTCTTGTCTGTAGAAGAGGATTCTTTTCTCAAGTGTAGCATTAAGTGGATTAGTTACTAGAAAAACTTGAAAATAGAATATTTAAAACTAAATGGATGTAAATGGTAATTTCTGAAAATTAAAGTTGCTCTGAACCTAGGTAAATAGTAAATATGCTTCAGAGCACGACATTTGTGTAAGTTTATATACACTTTCTCTGTCACTGAGGTTCACAAGGTTTCTTGAATCCTTATTTGCTGAAATGTCTTTTTGATTATATATTGAGACTAAAGTTGGCAATTTTCCTCCAGATGTGAATTTTGAAAATTAAGAATGTATGTTGAAATGTGGGCTGCATTATAGTGATGCATTTATATAGTGTGACCCTTCAGAATTATGAGAAACTTAAATGTTGTAGTTTGACTTGTAGTATACATATATGAATCATGCAACACACTGTAGAGTCTTTACTGGTTGTCAGCTTTGTTTTGGAGGCAGTTCATAGTGTTTACTTAAGTCTCTAAAGCAGAGAGTGGAAGAAAGAGATCTGCATTTCATTTACCAAAGGACATTTGTGTGTATGAGCTGTGATCATGCAGCACAAAAAAAGACCTGCTCTTGTTACAGGTGAGAGAAATGAGGAAAGGGTTAAAAACAGTCTAATTGAAAAGTCTTTCCTGGTGTGTATACATTTTGATAGTAAGTTCCTTTTTTTTTTTTGAGTTGGAGTCTAACTCTGTTGCCCAGACTGGAGTGCAGTGGCCGCTCCCGGCCACCGCAGCCTCGACCTGCTGGGCTCCAGCCATCCTTCCGCCTCAGCCTTCCCAGTAGCCGGAATTACAGGCATGCGCTACCATGCCCGGCTAATTTTTTGATTTATTGTAGAGATGAGGTCTCGCCTGCCTAGGCGGGTCTCAAACCCGCGGGCTCAGGCAATCCACTCACCTCAGCCTCCCAAAGGCGCAGGATTACAGGCTGAGGCACTTAGGCTAACTTTTATTTGATAATTAATTTGAATCTTATATAGTTGGAGTATATTAAATGGATAACTACTTAAGAAAACAAATAATATTATAGCAGAACTGATTTAAGCTGGGTATAGTAGAGATAACTAGAGAACTAGAGATAATACCCATTTTCCTTGCTTCTCAAGGTTATCACTAAGAAAATCCAATTAGAAAAAAGGTGTGGACGTGCTACACAAATAGGATGGCTGTTTGTGATGATGATTATAATGTTCTTTATCATTGGGCAGTACTTTTTACAGTGCTTTCATTTTCATCTCACTTGATCATTTTCGGAATTCAGGAAAGTAGGTGGGGCTGCAGACATTATTATTACCTGTAACTTTTGTCACAGTCTTGCAGATTTTTATTTGCCAGGTGTATGTGACCTCAGAGGTATAGTGGCTCGTTGTCCTAATGAGTTTCTGTGGTTGGGCTTGCCTGATCAGAAGAATTTGGTGTTTTCCCACTGAATTAAAAATATTTTCTCTAAGTCTCATTTTGTTTGTGAAGAAAATAAAGCCAAAAGACTAAATGCCGTGTCCATAATCTACAGCTATGTGGTCGTCAACTTCCTATTTGACTCGACGTGTCTTGTCTCCTAGTTTCACCCGTCTAGGTAGTGAACATTGTTAACAACAGAACAGTTTCGTTTCTCCTGGGACTCCTTGGCTTGCTTGTCTTTGTTTCTACCAGATCTGGCATTTTGTGTGTAATACACACACACAAGCACACCTGTGTGTGCATGCCCGGGAAACCAGAATTTACTCTCGACTCCTTTACTTACTTTTGTGTGAGCTTGGTCAAATCACTTCTTCAATCTTTCCCTTCTTTCTTACCTGTGAAAAAAAATTATCACTTTTTCTACTACTAATCTTAAAAGTGTCTACTGTTTAAGAGTAAGACACTTGGAAGACTGTATTACAAAAGGCAGCTAGTAATAATGAGTAAGTTAAAAATAAGCCTGAAAGAACAGAAATAATTTTTTCAACTTTCTGTCCTAAATACCATGCTTGCTATTTTGTAAAATTTCCATATGAATTGAGTTTATTGATTTAGATATTGTTTTCTCTCTTTAACATGGGGTATATAGAGAATGGTACTTATTCTAAATGGTTTGAAACCAAGAATAAAATATCTTTTGGGGTATCTGTTTTTGTTTTTGTTTTTTCTTGTAATGTGTCTGTTTTCTGTTCCATTGCTGATTTTCTAATGGTTTGTAATGAATTCTTGCCTTCTGCCTAATTTGTCCTTTGTCACTAACTGTCTACTACTATTTGTACCTATCTTCTCACCTATCTTCTCAGCTGCCTTATTTCGAAGTTCCTAGGCACCACTGAATTTCTGCAAATTAATAGTTTTTTTTTTAAGAGGAGTCAAAATCTAGGCCAGTTCCGAATTTTACTTGAGTTAGGTTTTTTTTCCTCCAGTGTGTTTATCTTATTAAGTTACACAGTGTTACTTCCTGTTAACTGTTTTCTTCTGTGTTCTAATACTTTCTAAATACAATAAAACTCACTTATAACAATACTGTTGGAGGATAATGTCTTGTTTTCATTATGAATTGTCACAAGGAAGAGATGCCTTTAGGTGTCTAACTTGTTTACAGCATTGTACTTGAGCAATCTGTGGTAGGACAGAATTTGTGGCAAATGTGGCATGGCACACATATATGGATATTCATAAACTGCATTTGATTGATTGACAGACATTTCCAGTTACTGCACAGTAGCACTGTTCTAGTCAACAGCTCAGTAATATTCATTTTTTGTCCGGAAGCAGATTGTTTGTATGTATGCATGTGTATTTTGCCTGTTTTTATGAAAATATGCTAACAGAAAAGTAAAGTGCTAATGCTAATAGTAAGAAGAATAAGTCTCAAATATGTAATATGTTTTTGACAAAGATGGAAATTTCAAGCATGCCCAAACTGGTAAATCTGTAGCTTCATCTACCCCCTCATTAGATTTGGCCTTCTTACTGTGTATTTGATTATGAGTAAGAGAATAACATTAAAGAACATTATGAGAGATAGATTGTATATTATAATGAAAAGTTGTGTCTAGGAGATATTTTGTAATTATAAAAGATATTTTATAAGAGGTTTTCTTTTGATATTTGATGTATACTTGTTCTACTTCTATACATTTAATTTTTATGTGTTTCTAAGAATACATTATACAAAGATACAGCATTTGACAAATTGACAAATTTCTTTATAACCCTGAAGAAAAGATCCTATGTATTATATGTGTAAGTTAAATACAGTGGCTCTAGTAAAATTTCTTTTGATCAATTTTTTAAAAAATTGAACTAAGAACAGAAAGGGAAATTAAACGAGGAGCTGTAATAACGGGTTCGTTGCAACTTAATGTTCAGCATCCTCATTAGTCAAGTATCATGTGCCTACCTAGGCAAGAAATGACTATTTTTTTCCTAATTTAAATCTGGAAAGTTTCCATTGTAGAACAGCTTAAATAGATGTTGTTGTAAATAGCCATTGGATTTTTTTTTTCTATAAGTATTTGTCTTCAAAAACAATGAAGGTCATCTTGTATCCATAGAGACCACATGCACTTTCCTCATTATTTGCAGCATTATTTATATAATGGGTAGAGTTACTTACAACACTTTTTTTTAAAGGATCTCAGAGAGCAACCTTAAATATTATCACAGGGTAAATATCAGTGACCAAAATCCTTTACTTCATAGCTTCTCAAAAAATTGGGTATTAAAAAATTAGTGGCTTTTTAAAATTGTGTATATTGTTTTGCTTCAGTAGTTATCCTTTCGGATGTGAGTGTACGTGCTCATGTATGTGTGTGTTCATTTCTTGGAAACCACTGTTAATTGTAGACTTCAATTGTTTTAATAGGTTTTTTTTTAAAAAAGAGTATTATTTTATGTGTTTTAAAGCAAATCTTGTTTTGATGGAATGCAGATTTATTGTATTTCACAGTCTTCTTTCTTTAAGAAAAGTGATATGGGAAACACGATGTTTTCAGTGTATTGCTTTATAAACAGCCAGAGTCATGTGCTTGTTTCTTTTATTGTCCATTTTACTTTGCTCATTTCCATGACCTGTACATCTCTGCTAAATTAGCTGGGTATATGAGAAGACAGTATTAGACTCTTATTTAGTATAGATCCATTGTATTTATTATCATCTAAATTAGGACACTTTGTTAATAAAAGGGGTAACTTTAAAAAATAATAATGACAACAGCCATACATTGGGACTCTTATGGGTAAATGAGATATATGGTCAGAGTCTAATTAGGGGTATCATTCCTAGTGTGTTGTTTTTTATTAATTTTGAAACTCTAGGTTTGGGGAGAGAAAAACGTTCTTGCATATGTTAGAAAAATGTGTCCTCATGTCAAAAAACAGGGTAATATCTTTAATGTTGCATGTTTACCAAGATAAATTTGCAATGCATATTTTCTTTTTAAGTTAGATTGTTTTGGAGAAATTGCAATTGGTGAGCCACTTATTCTCTGTTAACTAGTAGTTATTATTTTTGTTCCATGATGTCACAGCTATTGTTAAGCATTAGAAATTCTGTAAAATATTAGCTAAAGATGGTGATTGGCAACATTTGTCTGTCCCTTCTGTTAATTTGTTGTTCAGAAAGTCTGTTGTTGTAAACATCCCCGACTGGAAGCTGTAAGACACAGCTGAGCTTTCAGTCAGATGTTTGCTGCTACCGGCTATTCACAGACATCCTCTTGGTATAATTCTGTCTAAAGAGTGGAGCTGAGAAAGCTATAACATGTGTGAGAAAACATCAGAAATCTTTAGATTCCTTCATTTACTGCTCTGACAGTACATGTATTACGATAGTTTAATGTAGAGGACTGTCCTAATAACAGGATATGCCATCTGACCTCAGACTTAACAAGCTGCTGCTGGGCCTTAGAGAATTTAGTTTTAAAAAATTCTTTTTCCTACTGCGGATTCTTATTTCTGCTTTTGCCCTGTCTGTGAACCTTTATTCTGTATAATCTTTCCAAGTTGACTGGAGTTTAACTTCCCAACAGTTCAAGAGACTGATTTTCTCCTTTAAAAATTCTGTATTCATTTTGGGAAATAAATTTACCACCACCACCCAGAGGTATACAACAATAGAAAATTTAATTTTATCTGTAGTTAAAAGATGTGTGTGTAGACTTTTCTCCCCTCTCTTAACCCCCTGCTTCCTGTTCTCCTTATCCCAAATGATGTCACAGCTCTTAATCAAAACTCCTCTCTCAGAAAAGTTGCGAGACTTCAAGTCACTCGACCTGTTTACAGTTGCTAATGATTGTATATATCTTAGTATAGTATGTTTTCCTAAGCATTTTCAGGTTATTCCTTGACTTTTCTTTCCCTCATTAACATATAGCTGCCCTGTGAGCAGTTGTACTGTATCTGTTTTTTGTGTTTCACTACAGAGCTCAATAAACCAGGGCTTTTCTCATAGATGGCAGTCAGTGTGAACTAATCAACAGCGTATCATTTTCTAACCACTATTTTTCTGATTTTTAAAAATTTGTTTTCTTATTTCTATCTTTTAGATTTGGAATACATTTCTATTGATATTTTTCGCTTCAACAAAGCACTGGTATTTTTATCATTTATTATTATTAAACTGTTAAACATCATACTGTATTAGGTTCAGTACATAATTACTTAAACCAAAAGATAAAGTTCTCGCTGATCTAATTTTACATGCTTATCTTCGTTGATTAAATTACAAGCTTTCTAAGGACAGAGACATTATGTCTTTATAATTCTGTTTTCCTCTCATAAACATCAAATAGAGCACCTTGCACATATAGCACTCTAATAATGATTTTATTTTATTGCACTGGTGTCTACTATTTCCTTTTATCTTTTATCTAAATGCGTAAATGACAGTTTTGAGCATAATATAGTTACTCTAGGTATATTTGTGCTTCAGCACTTACTTTCAAATGCTCCTTTGTTAGAGTGATAGCTTGCAAGACGACTTATTTGGGGAGATGGGGTTAGTTGCTTCGGACACAGGACTTGTAAGAATAGTTTTCAGGCTTAATGATTAGCATGCAACAAGCATCTCTTCCTATGAACTCTTAATATAAAAGCAGATTTATTATATAATCTATGACCCTTTTTTTTAGCACATTGGAAGACTTAGATTCAAATAGCAGTGAATGGATAGAGCCATTGCTGAGCGCTCAAGAAGTGCTTCCTGCCAAAGGTAGCAATGTAATGTGTTCTCTGGTAACAGGATTTTGTTGACCAGGTGATATTATTTATTTTCTATGAAATAATTGATACATAGCTTTAAAATTCATCAAGATAGCGAGAGACTACATAATTTAATAATTAACACAGCAAAATTTGAAAGGTTTTCAAAATAATAGTCTAAATCTATGCTAAAAGAGGAGTAGATATTCTGTATAAAGCTGTTGTACTCTGCCCAGCTAGTCCAGTTATCCCTAGATGCTGCAGGATTAATGGTGCAATCTGTGTTATGTAACATTTGTTCTATATTATTCTGCCCTAATGAGGTGAATCAAAGACTATGTCAGCTTTAATTCTAGTTGTCCTTGCTTCAGTGTAGTACTTAAGTACAACCATTTTTACTCATTTGCAAATGACTTCATGTTTTAATGTTGAAGAGCCACAAGCCTCCCATTGACCTGCAAAGTTAACAATTGAATATTTAGAGCAAATGCCTTAAGATGTTAGCTCATCAGTATTTGTCAGTAAACCTGTAGCAACTTGTTTCTCTAGCCTTTAACTTATTACTTAGGAAAAAGTGTGTGGTATTTATTGATAGGGCTTAGAAAACTCAAATAATATATTATTAAAGATAATTTGTCTTTAAACATTAAATAGTAAAGATAACATATGAAAAATTTTTGATCCAATTGATATTAAAAGTAAAACATTTCTCAATTATTAAATACCATTCTGCAAATGAGTATTTTTTCCTTAGTATACGCTTTGAAATCTCTCAAGGTGGTTGGCCCCAACCTTTTTTAGCATCAAGAACCAGTTTCGTGGAAGACAACTATCCCATGGCTTGGGGGTGGGGCATGGTTCAGGATGATACAAGCACATTACATTTATTGTGCACTTTATTTCTATTATTATTACATTGTAATATATAATGAAATGATTATTATTGTTATGAACTTATTGTTTTCATATGAGTCTGCAAGCAAATGATTTATTATGGTCTCTGTGCAGTTAAACCTCACTGCTAATATTAATCTGTATTTGCAGCTGCTTCCCAGTGCTAGGCATCATCACCTCAGCTCCATCTTCAATCATTAGGCATTGATTCTCATAAGGAACCCACAGCCTAGATCTCTTGCGTGCACAGTTCACAGTGGAGTGCGTGCTCTATGAGAATCTAATGCCACTTCTGATCAGACAAGAAGCAGAGCTCAGGTGGTAAGCAATGAAGAGCAGCTGTAAATACAAATAAAGCTTTACTTGCTCACCCACTGCTCACCTCCTGCTGTGCAACCCAGTTCCTAACAGGCCAGCGACCTGTCTTAGAGGTAACTTTTAAGCAAAAAAAACTTTAAAAATTGGGTTTTCACGTTTATTACAAATTAGGTATTTTTATGTATATATTCTTGGTTAGAAAATGGTCATAAAATACACTATTCTATTGGTCTCAATGCCTTAGTCCTTTCCACTTGGAGTCATAGGCGTGGGGTGACCCAGAAGTGGACTGTGAACGTGTAAAGCCCAGCATGCCTTCTCCATTGCATGGAGCATCTTCTGACTCTAGATCCCCTTTACTCTTCTTGTTACAACTTCCATCATTCAAAGAATGTGCCATTATTTGTTGTGTGTGCTCAGGAAATCTTTTTTTTTTTTTTTATTTTTTAAGTTTGAATATCAGTTCTGGGCTTAGTTACTTTTTAAAATTATGTTTTCTCAGTCTCTACCACAGTTTTCCCAGACTGGTTAATTGTGGGTGGACATGTGCTACGTGTTTGGACGTTGACTTTTTCTTATCTGTAGTATATTACATATTGCTAATAATTTGACATTCACTGCTATCTTTACTTTGGCTTTCCTACATATTTGATGAAACAGTCCACTGCTCTTCAGTATTAGCTTATATCAGAATTATCTGGTTTACTGATTAAAACACAGGTTGCTGGGCCTTGCAAGAAGAGTTTCTAATTTGGTAGAGTAGAGGTAGACCTTGAGGATGTGCTTTTCCCCCAAAGTCCTCAGGTACTACTGCTGCTGCTACTTCTCAGGGCCCGTGCTTTGAGAAGCCTGGAGCTCATCTAACATTCTTTTCCTGTTAGGTATTATGTCCAATTAGTGAATGAAGTAAAACACAGAAAATCCTTAATTTAAAAACGTAATAATCCAAAAGTTTGATTGTAAAAAGGTTTGTTGGAAACCCAAAAAGGTTTGTTGGAAAAGGCATGTTAATTTGTAGGTGGAAAAGACCTATTTGAATACTTTTGCAAAAAAAAGCAGAAGAAAAAGTACCATAGTAGAAGTGGTTAAAACAGAAGAACAATATGCATGTGGGGAGGGAGAAGGTATGTGTGTATTGAATCTTGAGAACTGATGCTTTAGGCAACAGCCTAAAGGGGCCAAGAGGCCTGGTAAAGATATGGGAGGTTCCTGAAGGCCCTGGGATACCTATGAAATGCCAACGATTTTTAGAGTCTTCTGGCAGTGGCCATTATATTTACTTCTACTTCCATATTTGAAGATTTCCTTTTCTGTGATGCAAGTGTATTGGTAGGGAACTTTTAATTCTTAGTAGAGGCATTTGTGGTGCTATTTTTGTAATCAGAAGGAATGCAGAAAGAGGGGGAAAGATTTTTTTTGAGGCACCTTCATGGCACTTGGAATCCTGAAAAGTGGAGAGAGATCAGAGTGTGGGAAGGATGTACCTGAGATGAAATTATCTGAATTCTGAGTGTGGAGGAGGAGATGAGGAGAACCAGGGAGAGGATTGAGGGGGAAAACAGGTGACACATTCCTCATAGGTGTTTTTTTTTTTATTAACTTTGTCTTTTATCCAAAACAGGAGTCGTCTTAATGAAGAAGAAGTGGTTAATGTGTCATACTGGCTATCAAATGGGTTCCAGTAAATGCAAGTTCAGTTGTTTTGAAGGGAAAAATACAGGAAGATGAAAGGCTATAAAATCAGCTGCATTTAGGTATAGAAAACACTACAGGATGGCTGCATTTATTGCCATAAATTCCTTTTGTGAAAAGAGTATCACTTCTTCGAGATCAGACTGGACAACAAGTGAAACCCTGCCTCTGAACAAACAGACAAAAAAATTATTTAAGAAAAGTTAGGTGCAGTAGCGTGCCTATGGTTCAAGAATTATTATTATTATTAATTTTTTTTTTAAGACTATGACTTCTGCCCTTTCCTTGGATTCTGCTCTTTTTCTCAAGGTACCTTTCCAGTTGACTCTTGCTTCAATTACGTGGATCACTGTGTCTATTCTGTTTTTAACAGATTCTCCAAAGTTGTCTTTTTAGAAAAAAAAATTAATTGTATGTACCTTAATATAATTTTGAGTCTTAGGTAAAGGACTAATATATGCATCGTAAAGAATTTTGTAGGACCTGCTTTAAGCCAAGTTTCAGTTCATGTAAACATCCTACACTCAGCTGTAATACATGAATTGGCTGGGAGGTGGATGTTTACTTCAGCTGACTTGGAATATCGACCAATTAACATGGACAAAAGATTGGCAATAATAGTATACAGAGGCTTGCTATTTTAAATGTAATTACCCTAAATGTAAATCACTGTTGTGTCTTTTCAGTTGTTGTTATAGTTCTAACATGGCATGAGACTTTGGGTATCAGTGCAGAAGAATGTTGTTGTTTGGTAGTTGGGGTCAGATTTGTAGACATTGTAGTGTGCTTTAACAAGCATAGACTTTGACCTAAGACATGTGTTGCCATCTGGACTCCGCCAGTCAAATTGGCTACAGGATTTGGAGGAATGAATGGCACTGTTTTCATACCTCGGTAGTTTTCTCATCTGGAAAGTATGTATGGTTGTTGCGTGGCTTGACTTACATGATGAATGTAACGTAGTTCGTTAGTATAGTGCCTGTCCTATTAAGTACTCAATAAATGCCAGCTATTATTAATGCTAGATATGTTTATGTGTTCAATAAATAGTTGCTGCAATGTTTAAAGCAGATATGGCTTATTTTTACTTTAGCAATAAGGAAGCCTTTGATATCATTGTAATTTAGTGGTGAAGGGCTTTGCAAAACATACTTACTAGCTATGTTACTTTGGGCTAAATTGGGATTATAATAGTATCTACTTGATAGGACTGTTGAGACTAAATGAGTTAATGTATTATAAATATTAATACCAGTAAGGTGTTCAGAATGATTCCTGTTGCATACTAAACTCTTCATAAATGATAGCTGTTATTATTATTTTAAAAACATTTCTCATCTGTTATTTTTTCTGGAGTATAGTTAGATATAGATTTCTAAATAATTTAAAGATAAGATAATACCAGATAATTAATTCTAGATATGTATTGTTGGTTTAATGATATTTTCATAGTCATACTTTTATTAAAACTATCTTATTTAAAATTAATTTCCTATACCTTTGTTTTTCAATTCTGTGAGATCAGCCTTAGTTTTTATTTTTTGGTGACATATTCACATTCTGTACAGATAAAAAGCAAAAACAATAAACAAAAAAACTACAAAACGAAAATTATGTAAGAAGTACACATATTTCAGTAGCTTGGCAAGTGTCTATATTCTTTTGTCTGTCTGATTTGCCTAAATCCAGAATTAGAATTCATGTTCAATGCTTCTGTGGAAGATGTCTAAATGTTATGAGAAATTCGAAATAAGTAAAAATGTGAAGTGAAAACATGGAGACTTGTTCTTGAAGGTGAGTGTTGTTTTTCTAGTTATATTTCATTTGTTTAATAAACAAATAATTTTCATTTTATTTATTATTAAGAGAGAGCTGTTCTTTTATATACTTGAGTGTAAAACATACCACATTTTAGTGAATTCCACATGTTTATTTGAAACATTTCAAATGCTTACAGTATTTTATAATTTGTAGTACTTCAAGAAAAGTATTGCAATGCATTGCAGAAGCGTATAATCTAAAGGCAGTTTTATGAAGTGTTTATTTTAAAGTAATCATGTCTGGAAATTACCAAACTTACCTTTGAACTTCAGTGCATAAAATTGAGAATTTTTCTTTCATATTGTCAGATATGAAAAAATATTTGGCATATGTACATGTGCTTTAAGCTACCAAAGGGTCTATAGGTTAAATTCCTAATTCTGATGTTTAATTCATTGCTCTTTTTTCTCTTGTTTAATGGTTATGTTTATATCTTTATATTACATACTTTCCTGATTATATAATAGAGTCTTTGATCATGTGGGCTATCAGCTTAGCCTCCCTTTGTCACTTAGACAAAGCTATAAATGAAACTATAGTTGTACTTAAGTGAAAATTTTTGTTTGAATTAAAACAAGAAAACATTCTAGTTTATAGTGAATTGTCCCCCACCCTTATGGAAAAATACATTGATTTAAAAAAAAACAAAAAACCACTGTGTATCACAAATGTTAAAGAAACCTTTTCTGATTAATATGTGCTTATCAGTCTTAAATATGACAAGATCTGGGTATATGTCAAAATGTCTTTTCCCCTCTCCTATTGTACCATATTACTATTTCTTCTTGTATTGGTAGGGAACATAATATAAAGTTGGATTTCTTTGGTAATTTTGGATGTGTTCTGAAATTAAACTTGAACTATTTTTTGTGAAGTTTGACAATTTGATATCTCTTTCAAAATTATTTGTTGAGCATTTGGCATAAATGATTTGGCTTCCCTCCCGTTTAATTATATCTTTCTTATCTCATTGATTTCCCATAGGAGATTTTTGTGGTTCTCAATGTCTCCTATAGACTTCAGTAAGTAAAAAATGTCAGTTAAGATGGGGGCGATATAAAATAAGGCTTATTTTTTAGTTATGCTCATTTCAGTTTTTTAAACGGTTACTTTTGTAGGCAAATGTCAAAGTGTTGTTTAGTGCAAAAGGTTATGCAGTTATAATAGTTAACCTTTTTCATTGCTAATGGCTTACCTTTCAATTTTATTTAACCTAGAAATATTCTTGTTTTAAATTCCTAGTTAAAGTGAAAAGATGTCTTTATTTTTTTAAACTTTAATTTTTCACAAAGCTACCAGTTCATTATGTATCAACAGCAGTTTCACATTTAGGATTTTTGTATGTATATAAATTAGGATTACTTTTTTATATGAGCTTTAACTTCTTTTAATTTTATGGAAAAGAATGAACCCAAAGGGTACTTTTATAACTTAATACACATTATTCCTTTGAGACTAAGTAAAATTGTTCCATGAATCAAAATTTTAGCAGTAGAACCTGTTGAGCTACTTGTACCTAACTAGACAGAATTATCCAGGTGCAGTTATAACTGGTTTAAAAGTTGTGACCTTTTCCTTGCTTATTTCAGAATGATTCTTTAAAGACTTTAGTTATGTATTTTTTCTTCTGTGTAAAAATATTTAGAACAAGATTTGGACTGTTTGGGTTTTTTTAAATAATTTGAGAGAGTTCTTTTGCCACTTGTTCTCTGTGCAAGAACTCTCTATAAGAACTCAGATTTCCCAGGGAATATAAAAAGGACTTATATAAGGTTTCTATTGGTTGAAAAGTATAAAAGGTACCTGAAGGTACCTAGTTGCCTTTAGACAGCCCAATCATTTTGACATTATGAGAAGTCTTTCTCACTCAACAGCTTATCTGTGAAAATATTTGTTTGGAGTATCTCTTCATATTTAATAACCATTTCCTTAAAATTCTTTCCTGTGTGTACTCAATAGCACACACAAATATCTGTAGTTGATAACACAGTCAGTATTAATAAAAATACTGAGTTACTTTCAAGGAAATGCATAAGTATGGATGAGAAAGTGTGGGGACTGTGTACTGTTAATCCTTCACTTTCAAATAGAATATTTGATCATTCATTCTGTAGCATAACATTTTTTAATGTTATAAATTTTCAAAATCAACATTTCTGTATTCAATGCAGTGACCAGACTGTGTCTCCAAACCTGATATAACTTCACAATTAGAAGCCAGGAGACTGTGCTAACATGTGCAATCAATGAGCACTGAATATATAGACATAAAAATTAATATCAAAGTAAGCTAAAATATTAAAATTAGTACATGCTTGCATACATCTATGTATGTTCATTATTAATACATTGAGGGTCTTTGACTTCATAGTAATTAGACCTAAGGTAGATGTAGTTCTCAGAAATGTCTGACTGTTCATCTTTATGGTCAAACTAAATTTCAAATGTTTTCTCATAATTTTTTTTTTGGTCTCTTTATTAACCCATCATCATAACAAACCCATCAAGTGTTAAAAGCAGAGGTCCTTTCTCACTCCCTGTGCTTCCTGAGGAGGCAGTTCTATGCAGTAGAAGGAACTTTATTAGAGGTATAGGAAAAAACCCAAAGTGCTTTTTTTCCTATTCTCACACTCAACACAACACTTCTGCACCAAATTTGTATAGGATTTCTCCCCATCAACAATCAAGCAGTTCTTTTCTGCAGATTCTCCAATGGATACCCGCTGAGTGTTCTGTAATTCATTTCAGTTCTGATACTACCTGCCTGAAGATGGTGTCAGATCCCACAGGCTTGAGGGCTCAGTCCCACAAGACTGTCCCCCATTTCAGATACCTGTGCTTCTGACCAATTAGCTGTAACTTGGGGTTTTCATGACCTTCTCCTCAGGTTTGATTAATTTGCTAGTGCAGCTCATAGAACTCAGGGAAAACACTGTACTCACGTTTTTCTATTTATTATAAAGGATAAACAGCCAGATGGAAGAGAAGCATAGGGCAGCATATTTAGAAGGGGCATGGAGCTTCCATGCCCTCTCCACGTACATCACCCTCCAAGAGCCTCCATGTGTTTGTCTGTCTGGAACCTCATCTGAACCCTATCCTTTTGGTTTTTCATAGAGGTTTTGTTATGTTGGGGCTCAGGAATTGATGCCCCAAAATATGGCACTTTGACATGCCGAGCTAAGGAAGCAGTCTCAAGGTCTCTTGACCTTCTCCCTGCTTCCGTCCTCCCCACCCCCTTTACGCTTCTGCCAAATTCTCTGTCTCTCCCAAAGCAGAGGATGTGACTGTTCTCTAAAGTTCCCTTATCTACCTAGAAGCTGGACCCCCAAAGAGGAATACAGTGGCCTTTGATCCCTTCCTGAAATTTTATTAACTGGACAAAATTAAAATTCATATAAAGGAAGAGACTGAAAATTAAACAGCATACCTAGAGCCCAAGAGAACTTTATCCCAAACTGTTGTCTTTTCTCAGATCCCATTCAATTCCAAGGAAAATCATTTGTAAACCTTTGTTTGATCTTCAGGCCCATTTATTTACAGCCCTACCCACTTCCTTTTCTCTGTTGAAGAGGACATTTAAGTAGCAACCATATTTTGTATGACTCCCATGCACATGTGTGCATGTAATACATTTATTATGCTTTCCTCTTGTTAACCCGTCTTTTGTTATAGGGGTGTTGGCTGTGATCCTTTATGAGTGGGAGGAAAGGATTCACCCCCTTTCTGCCCCTACAGTTCATAGGCACGATTGATTACATCATTGGCCATTACATTATTGGCTGAAGGTAATTAATGCAGCTTTCAGCTCCTGTCCAGAGATTGGGAGGGTGGCACTGAAAGCCCAATTCTCTCATCATGCCTTGGTCTTGGTCTTTGGTGACTAGCCTCTATCCTGAAGCTATTTAGGGGCCACCAATCATCTCATTATTATACATAAGACATTCTTATCACTTTGCAGTTTTAGGAGCTCTACTACAGGAAATGAGGATGAAGACCCATTATATATTACACAATATTAAGAACATACACTTGGGAATTAGATCTCCTGTTTAATCTGGGTTCCCTCACTTGATATTGCATGGCCTTGAACAAGTTATTCATCTTTTCTGGATAGTTATTATTTTTTTAAAAAGATAATTGCATCAGGTTGTCAGGAGTAGATAAAAGAAGGATTCGAAGGATCCTGCACAAAGCTAAGAACAAAGGTGCCTGGTAAGTACTATTTCTATTGCTGTTCTCAAGATCATGTGAGCTTCCTCAGTATCTACCCCCAGATTATATGTGTATCCTAGTCAATCTTAAAAGTCATCCACCTTGAATCTTTAATGTAAAGTATATGTATTTAAAACTGCACGCATTATAAGAATGGTAGAATTTTATTTTGTCCCTATGGGAGAGAAACTTTTTCATGCAAGCATTTGAAGCTTCCTCCTTACATATTTTAAGTTCTGCCTAAAGTTTCTCTGTTCATAGTGAACTGTAACCTGACTGGATTGTGTAAACAGATTGTAACCTACTCTTTTGATGAGTAAGTTACAACTCATCTGTTAAAACTGTGTTCAAATAAGTCAAATGTAACAGTAAAAAATATATATATAAATATATAAAATGTGAGGGGTTACAGATAATGCTGTGATTAGACTATAGCAGACATTAAAGAAGTCTCTTCTAAAATTGTGTTGGATATCCTGGGACTTGAATTAATGCGTTCTGTTTATTTCTGTATGTAATAGGTTGAGCATGCAAGAAGCAGTGTTTGTAAAAGTTGGCAAGCTTGTTGTACTGGTTTCTCAATCTTTTCAGATTGTTGCTTATAAAACACAGATATTTATAGTAAACATCTTGTTTTAAATATTAGCTAACCCCATTAAATTTTGTCCTTGTGCTTTAATCATTTAATGGCATCATTCTTTGGTAAGTTGGCATGTGATTTGAGATACCTCTCAGTGTTAATAGATTATTTGAAGGCGATAAAAGCAAAAGCAGGAAGAGAATAATATTTTCAGGAAAAGGTGATCATAAAACAGATGGGCCCTTGATAGAATAAATGAGTCTTTACTATGTGACCTATAGCTAATTCATTAAGCAGTCTGACCTCATATACCCTATATGTAAATAAGAATATTATAGTCTTGTAAATTCTTTGTCCTCTCTGACTCCATCCAGTTATTTATTTTGTGTTTGTGTGTGTCAGTAGAGCACCATATTAGACAGAGTAAGTTCTAAGTTAAACACCTGTACTTATTTGTAAAATGTGGCTACCTATCTCTTAAATTGTATGAGGATTTGATTAAATAATCCAGATAAATCATTTAGCACAGTACTTAGCACATACTAAGCACTCAGGAAATAGCCCATTCTTCAAAACTCAGTTCAAATGTCAATTCTTAATAGTATGTTGATCTTGGACCTTCTAGGTTAAATTGATCTTTTTGTTCATTAATGTGTGTCTACACAGTAGTGCTAAATTGCTATCATAAGTGCTAAAGTTATCACTAATTTATCTAGGTGTCTGCTTCTCTTCTTAGATTATAAGCCCCTTGAAGACAGAGATGGATTTATTCATCTTTATAAATTCATGGTCTGGCATGATAAGTATTTACTGAGGGAATAAAATGTTATTTTTAAGTGGGTTCCCCTCTGTCTCTCAGTGAAAGATAGTCCTGGAGCAAAGGTGACAGCTAAAGTGTTTCTAAAAAATCTGACCACGTTCTCAAGCCATTTCTTTTTTTTAATAACCATTTACTTGCCGTTGTAATCTTAAGGATTAGATTAATTTTTTACTTTCTTTCTTCACACTTTTTTCTCATACTAAGAAAGTAAAGTAGTGAAATGACTGCCAAAGGAAGAAAACTGTCTACTAAATATGAATAAAAATGCTGTGATCATAAATTGTATAAAAACAGCATAAGGGCACTATAAAAAAGCATTGATCTTGGACTCAAAAGCCCTGAGTTCATATTATGGTCCTGCTACTTTCTAGTCATATGAAAATAATCAAGCTGTATCATCTACTTGATAAAGTAGGTATCAATCTGTATTTCATGGGTTGTTATGATATGAAATAGTCATATCATAACTGGTAAATAAAAGCCACTCAAATATTTCTTGATAGAGTTAGTTTCAGTTAATATTATATCCTTTAAATTTGAGAAAAGCCAACTTTTTAAAAAAACGTGTAATTATTTACTTCTAGAATTATTATTGTTCAAATTAGTTGATATTCTTGACTAGATAATGAAAAACAGAATAAGACGTTAAATGGTGACCAAATAATTTTACTTTCATCATTTTAATGTGGTAGAGAAGAGTAACAGAATGCATAATAAAAGGCTAATATTTTCTTAACACAGGAAGGCAGGTCTCTCTGCTTAATACTACACTCCTGCAGTTAAATCCTTGATACCCTTGAGACATGCACTGGAAACATTAGAATCATGTAGGTCTTTGCTGGTTGCATTTTCCTTATGAAAGATGGATGGTTACAAAATTATTCTCAATACTACTAATGCAAATAAAATTAGTTGATTATTAGGTGCCTTTTAACCTAGTAGTTATGGCATATTTATATGACATTACCTGTGACAGTTTTGTCCAAATTATTTCTTATTTACCATGTTTTAAAGCAACTTATCAAAATTCTCCACTTCTAATTTCTCCTCTCTGTTCTTACAGACTACTTCATACCTTTTTGCTAAATAAACATTTTCTTCCAACTCTCAATTTTGTGTTTTCTTCATTTGACATGCTTTTCAAAGTCCTCAGTATAACAGAAAACTACAAAACAGTACCTTCAAATATATCCATATTCATATATATGTGTATATGTGTGTGTGTGTATGTGTGTGTGTGTGTGTATTTTTTTTTCCAGAGTTCCCAGATTTGGTTTGGGCATTGCCACCATTACATCCTTAGTATAGACTGCAGGAAGAAAAGTCTTGCTGCCTCTATCACAGAGACAAAGCTTTTTCAGAAACCCCCAGCTTATATCTCATTTGCCACAGCTGTGTTACATGTCTGCTAGCTGCAAGAGATGCTGAGAAACAATTTTCTTGCTGTGCACATTGTCACTCAACAAAATCAAAGTTTGGTTTGGATCATTGTATTTACTCTCTAAAAGTAGACTTTTTTTTTAAAGGCAGGATGTATTGAGAGGATAAAAAAGCTCCCAGAGTGGAAGGGGACCCGAGGGAGTTGCCTAAAATTAGACATTTTGGGGGGATTTGGTTCAAGTAACTATTTGTCACAGACTAAGAGGATTTCCTACAAGGGTGAAGAACATTAGTAGTGATTACTTATTTTGTTGGAACATGTCTGGTGGTCATAGAGTTAATTTCCAGAAATCTTAGTTGCATGGCACACTGAACTAACATAAATTATCCTACCACCACCTTCCCATAACTCCAGACTTAGAGATATCAGATAAAACATAGCAAATATACACACAACTGACTATAGAAGAAGAAAAAGGAAATCCAAGCTGCCAGAAATGAAGAGAAAATAAAGTGAGGGTAGTCAACTGAGAAGCTGAAACTATACTCACCTAGGAGAATGATAATCTTGACCATGAACCTTGCAAATGGACTCTGGGATTTTAATAGCAAGCGATATGACCTGACAAAATACAGCAAGTCTCCTACATACAAACCTTCAAGTTGTGAACTTTAAAAGATGCAAACTTGTGTTTGCAGTATATGAGGAGGCACTGTTAATTTTTGAGGCACAATACCCAAGCATATAGTGGAACCGTTCAGAATGCAGTCCAGTGCTACTGTGGCGTCTATGACAAAAGAGCTACTAACCAGACATCACTGAATCATTTTTACACGAGGGTAGATAGAATTAAATCCAGCAAGGAGTCAGAACCTGTGCCATTTATGTCAGGCGTGAGTGACATTGCAGTTTGCTCTCCTATTGCTGACGATCCTTCAGTTCTACCATCTCCACCTCCTCTCCCACCTCCAGTTAGTAGCTCGTCTTGCTTATTCACTTAATGCCAGTCCCTGTATGCCAGCTGTTGTACTATATTGTACTATTGTTTTTAAGGTACTACACTATAGGATTAAAAGTGGGGTTTTTTTGTTTGTTTTTTAACGTATTTGTGTAAAATGTATTGTAAACCTAGAATACAGTTCTGTAAAGCCAATTGTGTTGGGCACCTACGCTAACTTTTTTGGATTTATCAACAAACTGAACTTATTCATTTGCTCTCAGAACAGAACTCGTTTGTATGTAGGGGACTTACTGTACAGGGAAGTTGAGACTGAGACATCTGCACAAGACCAAGACCCTAGAAGGTGCTGCTGCCTCAGGGAAGGGGATAAACAGAATTTTACAGTAACCCAGGGAAACTACAAAGTTGTCTGAACCTAAGACTAGGTTGGCGAGAGGGGAAGATTTCCATGAGAAAGAGTTGAAGTTTATGTTACAGTTTTAGGGTATCCCTACTTGAAAATGTGTCAGGCAAACTTCTTGAAGACACTCAAGCAGCCAACAAACATGGGGGAAAAAAAAGCTCTGCCTCACTAATCATCAAGTAAATGCAAATCAAAGCTACAATGAGATACCACCTAAAAAAGACAAAAACAGGTGTTGGCGATGCTGTGGAGAAAAGGGAATGCTTCTACAGTGTTGGTGAGAATGTAAGCTAGTTCAGGCTTTGTGGAAAGCAGTGTAACATTTTCTCAAAGAACTAAACATTGAGGTAACCATATGTTCCCGCAATTCCACTTCTGAGACGTTATCTAGAGAAACACACATCATTCTACCAAAAAGACACCTGCACACATATGTTTACTGCAGCACTATTTACGATAGCAAAAACATGGAACCAACCCAGATGCCCGTTGAAAGTGGACTGAGTTAAAAATCAGATAATAAAATAATATGTACAATAAAAAAAAGTGGACTGGGTAAAGAAAATGCAGTACATATACACAATGAAATTCTGTGCAGTCATAAAGAATAAGAAAATCATCTTTTGATGCAATTGGAGACCATCATTCTAATTGAAGTATCACAGAAAAAACTAAAACCACAGGTTCTCATAAATGGGCCCTACTGGACACAAGAACACAAGGACGGGAACAGTAGACACCAGACTGCAAAAGGAGGGAGGGAGGGAAGAGTGGTAAGGGGCACACAGCCACACACTGGGTACAATGAATAGAGAGGCTTGCTAGAAACCCAGACCTTACCTGCATGCGATTTACTTGTGTAGTAAATCCTCACATGTACTCTGTAATTCTAAAATAAACATGTATCAAGCACATTAGGACATTGACTTTAATAAAGCAATGAATTAGTATTTGAATAAGATCAACAGTATCTGTTTTCCTGGAACCTATATTCAAAAGTCACTGGGGGAGAAGGAATAAACTATAATGCAGCACAAAAGGTAGAAAAACGAAAAACTAATGTATGGGGGGTAGATCAAATGAACATATATAAGGAGTTTTAGGAGAAAAAAGGATTAGGCAGTTGTGAACTGTATATATAACTTTTGGTAGTTATATAAGTGGTACACACTGAGGGGTGAGGTACAGTTAGCTTCCACAAATCACTCTCTAATAGCCAAGTTATAATGAAAACAGGTTTAACTCCCCCCCACCCCCACCAACACACACACACACACACACACACACACACACACACACTTGCTCCAAGTTACCCCCTAACAGCTAGGTTATAATGAAAATTTTACACCGACTTCTAAAAATACAGATATTAACTAAGCAAGAAAACAGCATGTTCTGCAGGCTCAAGGAAGTTGCTCTCAGCTCTAACCACCACCTTGCCTGAAAGGTTTCCTCAAGAAGCAGGGTTCTTAAAATGTGTTCACGGCTAGACTAGAACCTCTTAGAGGATTAAACTGGACATCACTCCAAAAGGTAAGGACTACAGGCCAAGCTAGATTACTGTGTCCTGTTCTTGCAAGGGTGAGGCACATTACTCTTACTATCTGCTGATCTGAACACCTTTAACTGTTGGAGGTCTATTTTAAAAGTTAAAATTAGTTTACAGGCCACTAGTTTCACCAATAAAAACTTCTCACATTGAGTGTGAAAATTAAAACATTGTATGTTGATCAAGATACAGACAACATCCAGGATAGTTTCCACTGAGATATTGATTTTCTAATTAGAATGCTAGTTCATTATCCTGGCCTGGTCTTTCGTGATCAGAATGGTAGCAGAATCTAAGTGATCATTTTACATGAATTATATGTTCCACATTGTATATGCTGGAATATGTAAATTACTCAATATCTACATTGGAGGTGGTAAATTGCTAAGAAATTTACAGAACTGATCAGAGACACATCAGGAATGATACTTACAAGTAACAACCAAAGTAACAGTGGCTTACACTGTTAACGGTTTTGCTTTTCTTTCAGAAGTAGACTGTCCAGGTGTCCAGTACTTAACCCAGGCTTTTTCTTTTTGACTCATTATCTTTACCATTGGCTTCTGTCCTCAAGATCAATTAAATGGCTGCTATGGTGCTTACATTCCAGATAAGAAAGGAGCGTCAGGGGCCAGAAGATACACTGTAAACGTGATACCAAAAAATTTTCAGGGAAAAGTGAAAAATTTTATCCAGCAGGCATAATACTGAAATAACTGTGGAAGGGAGTTTTTCAGGCAGAAGCAAAATGATTCCAGCTGAAATCCAGAAATATAAGAATATTGAGCAATAGGAATGATAACGATGTGGGTAAATTTGAACAATTATTGGCTGTATTAAACTCTAAAGTATCTGGAATTAAATTGCACCATACAATAAGAAAGGAGAAGGATAAATAGAGTTTAGACTCTCAGGTTCTAGCACTGGGTAAACAGTAAGATTAATACTTTTGTTAGACTATAAAGTCAAAGGTGCATGTTATCTAAATTAAATAATAAAAGAATAATATGTATATCTTAATTTTAACAGAGGTAAAAAGTACTTAAAGCAAGAAGGGAACATAAGGCTGGTGTAGTGACTCATGTCTGTAATCCCAACACTTTGGGAGGCTGAGGCAGGAGGATGCCTTGAGCCCAGGAGATTGAGGCTACAAGGAGCTATGATCAACCACTACTCCGGCCTGAGTGACAGAGTGAGATCCTGTCTCCAAAAGAAAAAAAGGAACATAAAACAGACTGGTCAAATTTTAAGTTGCAACATGTAAACCTAAACACTTTAAATGATTCATTACTTGAATTAAGATTGAAAATTATCAGACTGAAAAATTCTCTACTATACACTGCCTACAGGAGACACACTTTTTTAGTACAGGGACACATTAAAAGGATGAAAAATGCATAGGGAAAGCAAACAACCAAATAAAAACACTGACTAGTATTATCAGGCAAGGAGATTTAAGCCAAGAAGCATTACTAGAGATAAAGAGGGACATTTATAATGATGAAGGAATTAATCCTCCCAAAACACATAAAGATCCTAAATCTGTACATGCTGTAAATAAATTTAAAATATACAAAATAAAAATAACATATAAGAGGAGAAATAGATAAGTTTTTAACCATAGTTGGAGGCTATGCAGCTTTTTAAACAGCTGATAGACTACCCAGACCCACTCCCCCAGAAAAAAATAAAATGCAGTCTGAAAAACTAATTTACATGTATTGAAAAATTGATTAAATAAACAATTTACATTTTCTTCAAGTAAGTCATTTACTAGAGTTGACCCTGTGCCGAACCATAAAGCAAACCAATAATTTCAAAAGATCAAAAGCATTTGTCTTATATTCTAACAGTAGGATTAAGCTAGAAATGAGAAAAAAAATTAGAGAAACCCTCAAATGCTTTGAAAGTGTGTAATAGATTTCTAGGTAGTTCCTGGGTCAAATAAGTCAAAAATTTCAAAACATTTTGAGGTGAATAATAATGAAGATATGATACACCAAATTTGTGAGTTGCAGCTAAAGTGTGTGGAGGAAAATTTATCATCTAAAGTGCATATATTAGAAGCAAGGCTGAAAATCAATGACCAAAACCATCTTCAAGAAGCTAGAAAAAGAGCAGGGAAATAGTAAAAAGACTAAAAGTCAATGATACAATAGCTAACCAAAAGATTATTTGAAATCTATAGATGATAACCACTACTGTTTTACATTATATTTGAGATCCTAGCCAATAAAATAAGACCTGAAATAAAAAGGCATAAGTTTAGAAAGAAGAAAATACTATGCATAGACAGTTACATTGATAGAAAATTCAGAAGAATGTAAAATAATGAACTCTTAACAAGGTTAGTGAATACAATGTACACAAAAATCATTTCTATATATCAGAAATTGATAAAATGATGCCATTTTGCACTAGCATAAGATCAAATACCTAGAAGAGTTTTAAAGGAAAATCATTTTTTAAATGTTAAAATGTCTAAATAAATATATGGATATACCATGTTCATGACTTGGAAGGCAATTTTGTAAATTGATCCATAACTTCAGTGTGATATGATCAAAAGTCCAATAGTATGTTGGCGAAATTAACAAGCTGACAGTAATGCAAAAGACCAAGAATATCCAAGGTATATTTGGACAACAAAACTGAAAAATTTACACCAACTGACACAAAATTCTATGATTATAGAACTGTAATTGTAATTAAGACTATTATGTTGGTTGACATAAGGATAGACAAATAGACCAAAGCAACAGAATAGAGATCCCAGCACAGATACATCTAGGGCATCTGGTTTATGAGAAAGGACCACTATTACAATGATGCAGTCAATTAGATAACTATATTGGGGAGGGGAGATTATCTAGATCACTTTCTTCACACCATATTACAGAAAAATCGATTTGATATGGAATATGGTCTAAATGTGAAAGGAAGTAAAACAGGAGAATATCTATGATTTGAGGTAGCAACCATTTAAAGGGCATAAAATGTAAAGGAAAATTTTAAATATCTGTGGTGGTAAATCAAGTGGTTACCACTCTATTGACAAAATTAATAAAAAAGGACAACTTGATATTTCAGGAAAGGATAAGACATGAAAAACAATATATTTAAAATTATTTAAATTACAAAGTTATTATGAATTTGTGTGGATAAATTTGAAATTATTGATATTTTTAAGATATGTGTTGTCAAATATATATCATTAACTAATTCTGGATCCTTTTAAAAATAGTCTCCAAGTAATCCACAAGCTCTGGATGGTTTATAGTGTGGTTCGTCAAGCCTTCAATAAGCAAACATTCATATTTTTAAATACCGTCCTAGAGAATGGCAAAAAAGGAAAGGTCAATGTTGATACTAAAATCAGACAGGTTATTTGAGGAGGAAAAACATTATAGGTTAGTTGTCATCTCTTACATGAATATGGCAGAAAAAGACTAAGTATTAGCATTTCTGATTTGCCAATTAGAATACTTTTATAGTGACCAAGTAAGACTTGTTGCCAGAAAAGAAGAATGGATTAATGGTACAGCTTTAGAAACGGTCCTTTAAGTCAGCAATAGGACAAGAATGGCTATTGTACATCTGTACTGTGTCACACTGAAGATCTTGGCCAGTGCAGTGAGACTAGAAGAAGAAAAAATAGGAATAGGTACTGAAAAGGAGGATATGATTACTGTTAGTGCGCATAATAATTGCTTATTTGAAAGTCCAAGGGAAACTACAAAATACTATAATGTGAGAGTGGGATTTAGGATATAAGACCAATATGTGAGAATCAGTGGTGTTCTTTTTTGATTAAAATCATCTGTTTGAAATAACTTAATTGTCAATAAAAATTATAAAGGATCTAATGCACCCGATAAATCAATGCAATACTTTAATAAGAGTAGACCAAAGAAAATGGAGCAATATTCCATGTTTGAGGATGGGAAAAATCAGTGTATTAAAGCTTCATTTCTCCCCAAATCTATAAACTCACTGAAGTTCCAATCAAATCTTCAACAGAATTTTTAATGGAATTTAATAAACCTAACCTAAATGTAGAAAGACAAACCTGAGAAAGTTTTTTGAAAAGGAAGAGTGAGGTTGATGGGGAACCTCTGGTACAAGACAGAAGGTCTTAATAAGCTATAGTGATAAAAATAGCCCTTATGTTGCAAGGATAGATATAGATCTATAGTACAGAACCAGATATGTGAGAACTTGATGTATGACAGAGTGTGGAGGAAATGAATGACTTTTCAATACATAACACTAGGGTAATTGCATGTTCATATGGGTAAAAATTACATAACTTTCTCACACCATGTTAAAAAAAAATTTGGTAAAGACCAAAACAAGATGGGGAAAAAATGCCATCTTAAATATTTGAAAAGGAAATGCAAGAAAATTTAAGCTAATGTAAGGAGGGAGTTGTTGAATATGACCCCAAAAAAGTGGGAACCATAAAGAAAAGGATTGATATATCTGACTATATTAAATTTAGAAACTTAAGTATGACAAAAGGTACTAAATATTAAAAGGCAAGCCAAGGACTTGAAGGTTCTCATCTCTGGCCACTGGCCTGAACAAGCTGTCCAATCTAGCCAGTCTTACACGTTCAGTTCCTCAGTGTGTCCTGTTTTGCAATCCCGTGCTTTTTGCATATGCTGTTTTTCCACTGTGAATGCCCCGTCATCCTTCTATTTATTTTGATGGCATTTAATTGTCCTTGAAATGATCTTTTCCTAGAAATCTGCCCTAACACCCTTGTCTGTACTTTATTCCTATATTATAGACATTACCACACTGCAGTGGTTAACTTACTTGTCTGACCCTCCCACCGTGTAATTGTGTTATTTTGGGAAAACATTCTTATTTGATATTCTACCTCCAGCTTCAGGCACATGGTTCGTAATCAGTTGTGTTTAATGGATGAATGGACTGACAGAAGGAGGAGGGAATCTGCCAGTAGACCAAGTGGATGAAGTCTCCCATGAATTGAGACTGGGAATAGAAGGAACCGACAATAAAGAGAATTCTCTTCATATGGTCAGCTGGTTTGGGACTTGGCTGTGGGCTAACAGTGGACCTGACACACTTCCCAGAATGCGGTCATCACCGAGTTAGCCCAAGGGATCAGTCCAGCATGACTCATATGCCTTCTCCCCATATCTGGTGCCATGTATTTATAGCTAATGCTGGTGGTTTTTCACTTGTTAAACAGCAAAAGAAAAATGATTGCATAAAGGCCAAACAAGAGACTAATGGAAGTAGTTTTAATAATTAAATTTTAAAAGCCTTACAAATGACAAATCAGCTAGGAAGTTATAGAAACACTTAAGCTGAAATTTCAGATAGAGAATGCAGCTCTTTGGATTGTTCTTCTGGGATTAAATGGGGGCAATTTGAAAGCTGGCAGGTAGAAAACCAGTGATACTTGATTATTTTCTTTTACACAGCAAAGTATCTTAGGAGATAGGGTGTTTTACGTTTGCGGCAAGATGGTAAGAGTCAATAAAATGTGGAATGGAATGAATTGGAAACTTTATTACTAAATATATGTTAATTTATTGTGTAACAAACATTGGAAGCTGTACTACTTAATATATATGAATTTATTGTATAACACATTTCTCAAAATCAAATGGATAATATTTAAACTTCCTTTTATAGCATAGTTGGTATGTTATGGCTCTTAAATAATTATAGAGCAAAAAGTTCTGTGGAGATTTTCTACTTAAGTTTTTCCTTATGTAATTTCACTGAAGGGTCTCAATGAATTCTCAATAAAAGGTTGAATAAATTATGTTCATAGGTGCAGGAATTCCTCTTTGAGAGAAAGAATGGGATTTGCATTTATTGAGCATCAGCCGTGTCTGAAACACAGTTAAGCACTTTTTCATGAGGTATCTCAGGAAAGGCTATCCCCATTTTATAGACAAATAGTTTGGAGTGGTTAGGCAGTTTTCCCACTCACCTTTCACTAATCTATTTTATGCCCAGATTGGTGTTTTTATAAAAAATAATTTTCAGTTGAGTAGCAATTTAAGTTCACCAAAAAATTGTCTATATCTTATTTCACCCTCATTTTACACTGGAGAATTTATAATCCAGATAGATTTGTGACTTATTTGAAGTCACATAGCTAATTAATAGCAAAGGGCTTTTTTTTTTTTTCTCCCAGTATTCCTGATTTCAGATACTCTTTCCACTACATCCTCAAGTGAGAACATGTGGGGGGTGTTTTCTTCAAGAGTGGGAAAGAATTTCACTCTACAAAGCTCCGTTTGTTTCTTCTCTTGAGTAAGGCTTAACCTTCTGAGACATGAAATGTATTAAGCACACACAAGTCTCTCTATAGTCTACTGTAATTATCTAAATGTGCTAATACCACTCTGAGTCTTGGAAGATTCCACATATGGGTGTGGGTAGACACAAATGGTTAACCATTAATATTTTAGATGATATGAAGGTGGTCCTCAGCGTGATAGAGAAAGAAGACTTAAAAATTCACCCACTAAAATGGAGGTTCTAGTCCACTTTTCTCTCTGCGATTTTTACACAACTGTTATAAAAGCTCATCAGCTAAACAGGTCCAGCTATTTTCCAGAAGGTGTCAGAGCATCTGGGGCAACAGTAGAAGTTGTGTTGTCTCATCTCGTTTTACTTTAAGAAAGCTGAACTTAGGAAGTTGGGGGGAACCTTGAAATAATTTGCCCAAAGTGAGCAAGTAAAATGACAGAATAGGAAGAAGATCACAGAAGCTGGGGTTAAGCAGTCCATTTCTTAATAAGAATAATGCCACACAATGCTGTGAATCATATTAAGTCAGATGACATGTGGGTAAAAGAATATGCAGGTAGACAATTGGAAGAGCTGGGAACAGCATTTGCCACAAAGCATTATTCAACAACTTTTGCTATTTTGATGAAGATAGCCATAGCATGGTGAGTCTGAAATCTAGCATCTGCTTTCTTCCTGACTTTATCTTTTCACTTCTTTTTGTTGCTCTGAATATTGAAATGCATATGATGATATATAGTTTTTATGCTTTTATTGATACAAAGCACAGTTATTCTATCATATAATTTTGATTATTATGGGTTCTCAGAGGAAATAATAATAATGGAATTTTCTCATTCTGGTAATGGAAGACTCAATAATTTGGATCAATCTTCCTACAGAGGACAACTAAAAAACATGGACAGATATGAAAACAATTATTAAGGCAAAAAATAAGATAGTGAGGAATTGGCAACTGAGATCTGAGAAAAGGTGCAAACCAAGAATGATAAGCCCAGCATTTGCATCCACTTTTGTCTTAGGAGTATTTGCCAAGCTGAAGAGGAAGCTAAAGATCAGAGCTGTGTATTCATGGCCTTCTGGGGTGACAGTTACAAAAGTCAAAGTTCAAGGTTTACCAAGGTGGGGACTCTCCTTGTAAATTCTCCACTTTGGTCAGAGGTCCAGAAGTTAATATCCTAGTAACAAGAGGGAACCAGAAATAAACCAGCCATCAATTTATTTAACCAAGATTTATGTCACAGAAATCTTGAAATCTGTTAGCACTTCCAGCTGTCTAGCAGAAGAGAACAAAAATCCTCTTATGCTTCAAATTGTTTCTATAACCAATTTTTCAATTATACAGAGATAATCAGACCCTAAGGAGACAAGACAGCATGAGTGAAATCAAAAATAGATCCACAGGAAGTGGAATGTGTTCTAAGTAGAATTAATTGCAATGATTTAGCAGCACATTAGACATAGTTAAAGAGAGTTGGTGAATGAGAAGACAGGAGAAATTATAGGCATACCTTGGAAATATTTCATTCCTGACCACTGCAATAAATATTGCAATAAAGCGAGTCACACCTTTTTTTGGTTGTTGTTTCCCAGTGCATATGAAAGTTGCATTTATATTATACTACAGTCTATTAAGTGTACAAAGCATCATGTCTAAAAGAACTACATACACACACACACACACACACACACACACACACACACCATAATTTAGAAAAACTTTATGGATAAAAAATGCTAATGATCATCTGAGCCTTCAGCAAGTCATAGTCATTTTAAGAGTTATTGTAAGAATACAAGAAGATCTATTAATATATTTAATTGGAGTCCTGGGGAGACAAGAGAAGAGTAAGGTGGAGTCAGTTTTGTAGGAGGTAATGCCTGAGAATTTTCCAGAATTGATGAAAGGCATCAGTCCACAGATCCAAAGATCATACACCTGTTAAGCAAGAGAAAAAGAAATTCATAACTGAAAATTATAGATAAGGACAATGACAAAAATGTAAAGTCAGACAAGGCCAGACATGGTGCTCACACCTGTAATACCAGCACTCTGGGAGGCTGAGGTGGGAGGGTTGTATGAGCTCAGTCTAGACAACATATCAAGACATTGTCTCTATAAAAAAAATTTTTTTTTTAAATCCAGGTGGAGTGGCATGCACCAGTAGTCCCAGCTACTGAATCTGAGGTGAGAGGATTGCTTGAGCTCAGGAGTTTGTGGCTCTGGTGAGCTGTGATTGTGCCACTATACCCCAGTCTGAGCAACAGAGTGAGTCTGACAAATAAATAAATAAATTGTAAATAACAAGGCAGACAATAGAGCATTTACCTATAAAAAAAAAATGGGAAATAGACTTCTTAACAGCTAAATAGAAGCCAAAAGATGGTGATGAAATGAGCTAAAAAAAAAAAATGATCTCAAAAACAAAAATCTAGTGGGTGGGAGGACAAAAGCAAGACCACTAGGAAACATTTATTAAGTGGATTTAAAAGTAAATATATACTTAATAAAAGCTGTAAATTGAATAAATACTTCAGTTAAAAGACAATTGTGAGATAATTTTTAAAGTCCAATTGTATGCTATCTAATAGCTACATCTAATGCATGTATAGGGTCAGAAGCAGTGGCTCAAGCCTATAATCCCAGCACTTTGGGAGGCCGAGGTGAGAGGATTGCCTGAGGCCACGGGTTCTAGACCAGCCTGGGCAACTTGGCGAGACCTCATCTCTACAATAAATCAAAATTAGTCGGGCGTGGTAGCACATGCCTGTAGTTCTGGCTACTTGGAAGGCTGAGGCAGAAGGATCACCTGAGCCCAGCAGGTCGACACTGGGGTGGCTGTGAGCATGTTACTGCACTCTAGCCTGAGCAGTGGAGTGAGACTCCAGCTCAAATAAATAAGTAAATAAAACAAAGCATGTATATTAATAGATTGAAAGTAAAATTATAATACTAAGTTATACAATAGTATTTTTATCATGTAAAATAGAGTTTAAGGCAAAATGTATTACTAAAAATAAAGAGGCTCACTTTATAATGATTAAAAAGCCCAAATCACCCGCAAAATATACAGATTCTAGATCTGTGTCTACTAACAATAGACTTCAAAACTCCTGAAGCATCTACAAAGAGAGAGATATAAACCCACAATCATGATAAGAGATTTTAACAAATTTTGTATGGGCAAAAAAGGAAGTACATAGAGTTGAACACATGATTTAACAACCAATCTAGCAGACCTTTGTAGAACCCAATAATGGCAAAATACATATTCTTTTCAAGCACACATTGAATATGTAAAAAAAAAATTGACCATTCACTGGGCCATACATTTTTATCCTGACAAATTCCAAAGTTCTGGTATCATGCAGAATATACTCCTGAGGAAAAAAAACCCTGAAAATCAGTAACAAGATAACTAGAATAACTAGTTAACTCCTATGCTTGGGGGTGGGTGGAAACACACTAACCCATAGGCAAAAAAAAAAAAGTCATGATAGAAATGAGAAAATTTTGTGAATGAAATGATATATTTTGAAACTTGCTAAACCAGCATGAGATTAAAATTTTTAGAACTAACTGCACATATTACAAAAAAGAAAAGCTAAAATATTAGCTGTATCAGACACCTTGAGTTCTGCTTTATAATATTTTAGCCCAACATTTTACTCTACCATTGCTGTGGTTACTGCACAAAGGCAAAGACTAACAGTTCTATACTTCATTTGCACTGTATGCCTTTTTCTCCATGACTTTTCTGTTTCCATCATGTGTTGCTCGAAGGAATTTGCTCAACTGGTTCAATAAATATACATATCTGGAAATACATGGCATTAAAATTCCATGGGCAATCTTTACCCATGAGGGGATGAGTGGAAAAATATTTGCCACCTCCACCCCTTAAGTAGCCAATTCTGTTACATGACTCTTTAGAGTCCCCAAAAAGATAATGCTGTTACTCTTAGCAGTGATCAGCTCAATAAACACCCTTGAATGGTGTTTTTCTGTTTTACTCTTTCCAGTAGCAGTTCTTTTTCCTTGGGGTCATGGCCCAAAATTAACTCTTGAATGCAAGCACTTCTCTCAACTCTGCTACTTTGGGGAATCCAGGCTAAGACATTTGGTGCCACAAGCAACCCCGCAAACACTTTCGAGGTGGGTTTTGGTATTGGACCAATCAGACAGTAGTGATAAAGACTTCATGAGTATTGGTAAGTGAGGTGGTGCTAACTCCTAGCATGTAGTAGCATCACAATTACTGGGATTTTCACCAGTGTTGAATTGAAATGCAGGTGGAAGATGAAGCATTGGCTAATGCTAGGTATAATACATTTTAAAAATGGGACCAGTGTTAATTTTAAGGAATGTAGACTAACTGACTTTGGTTAATGTTCTTTAGAAGTCTTACAGGAGGAAAAGAAAGTGGCAAGTTCATGTTAAACCACTATCAAACCCAAGTAATGCTGTAAAAGTTAGAAGACTTTCACAGAAGCATAGAAATCCCTCCTTCTACCCTGAGCCACTGGAAGACTGCTGAAATTTAGCCCTAAGGTTTGTGAGTTCAGCAGTTACCAAGAAGTAGAAATATGTGGTATTCAGTTCTTTGTTTCTGTGATAAATCACGGAGTATTATAGAGTCTAAATTCATTCAACTTGCTGCAAAGCCTTTAATTTTGTTCTTTATGGCTGTGTGATACTCCATCGTGTATATGTACCACATTTTTTTATCCAGTCCAGTTTTGATGAGCAGCACGGTTGATTCCATGTTTTTGCTATTGTAAACAGTGCTGCAATAAACATGCATGTGCAAGAAAGGAATTGGCAGTAGCCGAAAACTGCCAGGGGAAGGGGTGGGGGTGGGGGCACATAGCATCAATAAGTGTTTCTGATCTCAAACCAGCTGAAGTGGGGACCAGAGGGAGGCCCAAACTGTACCTGTATGCTGACCACTTGTATCACTAATCCTGAGTTGTACCTACATCTTAAAAATGAAAAAATTAAGAAAAAGAAATATAGCCTCAAGAGGTTTCCTATGTCAGTTTCAGGACTCAGATAAAGAAACAGACCTTGAAACATGGGATAGAAAGAACAAATATGAGAACTTTGAACTCCAAATTCTCTGCACACCAGAAAAGGCAGTGTTGTTCTCCCTTTCTCGAAGAGCCTACAAACCACCACCAAAGGTAAGAGCCCTACAAGATGATTTTTGTCCTAAGATCTCCTTCAACCTCCCTTATTTTCTTCAGACCAGTGGAGTAAGTTCAAGGCTAGCCCAAGTTGAGCATTACAACTCCTGCTCCAGTAAGAAATTTTGTACACACTCAAAGTATTGCAAGCTTTGGTCAATATATACTAACATGAGCCGTGAGAGCTTATGTTGGAGTGGATCTTAGGGATGTTGGGTCAGCAAAGGTGAAATATAAGGCTGAATAGGGAGAAATTGTTGACATGGGAACATTCTCCTGTGACTCAAAGTTTAATGTTCTGGCAAAGACATTTCTAGGTAGGCAAATATGTCATTGAGATGGCTCCTTGTAGCTTGTACATCATAATGGCCCACAGTAAATGAGACAGAAATACTTGGACTACCTTGGCAGAGTATTAAGGCGTCAGAAGGATCAGCGAGGTAGGAATATTAGAATGGATTTATTATGTGATATCAGATAAACCAACATCTGACTATGTCTCTAAGGGACAGCGCATTTCACTAAGGCAATAAAGAATATGCTGGTAAGAGACATTTGATCTTTTTTTTTTTAGTTGGAGTCTCACTCTGTCGCCCAGACTGAAGTGCAGTGGCCGCTGCCGGCCACCACAGCCTTGACCTGCTGGGCTCCGGCAATTCTTCCGCCTCAGCCTTCCAAGTAGCCGGAATTACAGGCATGCACTACCACGCCCGGCTGATTTTTTGATTTATTGTAGAGATGAGGTCTTGCTGCCCAGGCGGGTCTCAAACCCGCGGGCTCAGGCAATCCACTCACCTCAGCCTCCCAAAGGCGCGGGATTACAGGCTGAGCCACCGAGCCCGACTACACTTGATCTTTGAGAAGATTAAAAGTGGTCATTCTCCATAGCCATCATTGACCATAGGAAATGCTTACATGAAAACCAGACTTCCTAGTATCAGTGGGTATGATAGGATTATGAAATTACTCATACCGAACTATAAATATACTATGTAAATAGTTATTATATTGAATTGGTCTTTGTACATACCTTATTTTTTGTTGTTGTATTGTTATGTTTTGAATATTTTTCGAACATGGTTGGTTGCATTTGTGGATGTGGAAACCACCAATATGGAGGGATGACCGTACTAAGAAATATGCCTACCAAAGGGTGGACTATAAACCCCACTGAGACAGAGACCTGCCATATCAGCGAAATGTCAAGAAGTCCAATAGCCTAGGGCATGCCAGGACATTACCTCTACAATTAAAGGCAAATTGTTGTACTTTGCACCACCTACCACTAAGAAAGAATATAATGGTGATGTCCCTCATTGGATTTTAGAGACAACACACGCCACATTTAGTAATGAACTCTATCAGGTTATTTAGGAGGCTGGTAATTTTGAATGGATCTTAGAGTAAAAGGGCTCTGTAGCAGGGCCAGGTTGCATTGCAAACTACTCTGCTGTTTGGTTTGTATGAGTTTGCAAGCACAATAGTTCTAGTGGTATCTGTGCCAGGTAAAGATGCTGTGTGCAGTCTCTAGCAAACCACATTAAGGAGAATCACATTACATAGTCCTAGGTTTGTGAAGCAAGGGAGCTTTTTGCAACAGAGATCCAGGCCCAGTTCGATGGCTCAGCCTGTAATCCCAGCACTTTGGGAGGCCAAGGTGGGTAGATTGCCTGAGCCCATGGGTTCGAGACCAGCCCGGGCAACTTAGCAAGACCTCATCTCTACAATAAATAAAAAATTAGCCAGGCTTGGAAGCGCGGGCCTGTAGTTCCAGCTACTTGGAAGGTTGAGGCAGAAGGATCACCAGAACCCAGCAGGTCAACGCTGGGGTGGCAGTGAGTGAGCCACTGCACTCCAGCCTGGGCCACAGAGTGAGACTCCAACTCAAAAACAACAACAACAAACACAACAGAGATTCAATCATCAGTTGAAAAGAAACTCCTGGCCTGCTGCTTGGCCACAATTGAAACTGGGTACCTAACCAAAGGACAAGTCACTTTTGCCACCAGAGTGGGTCATTATGAACTGAGTATTATACCTTCTGCGTCACCTGTCAGGCAGTTACAGCAGCAATTTTTCATACAATGAAAATCATACCTTTGGGCACAGGTCCAAGCAGTTCCAGAGACCACAAGTAAGTTGTTTGAACAGGTGGCTCAGGCTCCCATGACAACTACTTCTGTTGTACCAACACCTCTCATTCAGAGTACCCTTTATGACCTCATGAGGTTGGAAGGTGTGTAGGTTTTCTACAACCAACCAGCAGAGAAAAAAAAATTAGATCTTCAGGTGGGTTGATTCAGTATATTGTGGTAGCTGAAAATGCACGGCTGTCACACTGCAGCCTCTAAGGACACAGTGGTTAGAGAAAATCCTTCCAGTTGTCTGTTTTGCAATCTTGTATCAAGAGATAAATGGCTTGAGGTATTGACTAATACAGTCATTTAGACAGTGTTGATTAACAAGGTGGTCAGGGGCCTGGAAAAGGCAAGATTCAAAGAGCAGAGCTCAGGACATCTAGAGAAGAGCCATATGGTCCTATGAGATTAAATACAAAGTGAGAATCACTGTGTCTGCTATTATTAGTCACCTGAGACTTACACTACCAAAGAAGTGCTCAACAATCAAGAAGATAGAATGGCGGGGCTCGGTGGCTCAGCCTGTAATCCCGCGCCTTTGGGAGGCTGAGGTGAGTGGATTGCCTGAGCCCGCGGGTTCGAGACCCGCCTTGACAGCGAGACCTCATCTCTACAATAAATCAAAAAATCAACCAGGCATGGTAGCACATGCCTGTAATTCCAGCTACTTGGAAGGCTGAGGCAGAAGGATCACTGGAGCCCAGCAGGTCGAGGCTGCGGTGGCCGGGAGAGGCCACTGCACTCCAGCCTGGGTGACAGAGTGAGACTCCAACTCAAAAAAAAAAGAAGATAGAATGACTCTTTTAGATATCAACCAGCTGCTTTCCATGCCACCCTAAGATAGCAGAGGGGCTCGATGACAGAAATGATGACTGTGCATGGGTTCCCTCTCACTAAGGCTGATGTAGCTACTGCTACTGCCAAGAGCCCAAACTCCCTGTGGCAGAGACCAATGGTGAGCCATGAGTTTGACACCATCCCTTGAGGGGACATTCCAACCATGTGGTTAGCAAGACCCTTTGCCCCGTCCTTCAGGAATTGACAACTACTTCAGGTAAGAGTTTGCCTTCACTGCCTACAGTGCCTTCAAAACAAAGGATTCAGAACTGAATTTGAATCTGTGTCCATTACTGATTAGCTATAATCTGAACTTTTTTTGAGTACATAGCTTATGAGCTTGGTGTGACAATTAAATGAAATAATACATGAAAAACATTTTTATCAGGAATAATGTCCTGGCACATAGTTGATACTCAGTGTTTGCTATTTTGATTCTTATCAAATAAAATTTTCTGTCTGTCTGGGTGCGGTGGCTCAAGCCTCTAATCCCAGCACTTTGAGGGGGCCGAGGCAAGAAGATTGCCTGAGCCCACGGGTTCCAGACAGCCTGGGCAACATGGTGAGACCTCATCTCTACAATAAATAAAAAAATCAGCTGGACGAGATAGTGCACGCCTATAATTCTGGCTACTTGGAAGTCTGGGACAGAAGGATTGCCAGCGCCCAGCAAGTTGAGGCTGCAGTGGCTGGGAGTGTGCCACTGCACTCCAGCCTGGGCAACAGAGTGAGACTCTAACTCAAAAAAAAAAAAAAAAAAAATTCCATCTATTTCCAGTTACTAAAATTACTCTTGGGTTTTAAAAAGCAATGACTAATGAAATTTGAGTGTTATCAAATGCTTTTACTTTATTGTGATGATTAATGTATTGATTTAGCTAGGTTTTGGTGCCCAGTTGTTCAGTCAAGCACTAGTCTAGATGTTGCTATGAAGGTCTTTTCTAGATGTGATTAATAATTGCAATTAGTCGACTTACCTTCCATAATGTGGGTGGACCTTGTCCAATCAGCTGAAGACCCTAACAGCAATAAACTGATATTTCCTGGGGGGAAAGGAATTCTACTTCAAGACTGTGGCAGAAATTCTGCCAGAGTGTCTAGCCTGCTAGCCTGACCTACAGATTTTAGACTTGAGACTGCAACCTTGACTCTTGCTGGCTGTACTGCCCTACGGATTTCAGACTTACCACCCCCACAATTGTGTAATCGCGTGAGCCATTTCCTTAAGTCTCTCTCTCTTTCACCTGATTAAAAGATACATATATTTTCTTCAAAATTATTAGGTCTTAGGAATATTATTGACTTCCTTTAACCTTAGCTTCCTTCTCTTTAAAATGGGTTTAACAATATCTCATCGCATAGAAGAGATAAATGTGATGTGAAAGCATTTTGTAATCTTTAAGCAGTACATATGTGTTAGTTGTGGGTAATTAGAACATACAAATGAAATCACTCAGTGCAAAAACTAAATACAGAACTTCCTGAACTCCCTGTTTCCATCTGCAGAGAAACTTCCATGTACATTTAACTATTCATGAGAGGACACTCATGAGAATTTGTGCAAATGCATGTAGCCCTCCCTGCAATATGCCCCTGTATCCCTGAATTGAACATAATACCAGTTCCTCTGCTGGAGATGGACAGGCACTGGCCTCTGTCAGGACACCTGCTGAAGTGTGCTGTCTTCAGCCAGCTGCTTTTCTTTCTATATCCATGTGAATGTATTTTTTATTCAATTGGTCAACGTCTCTTATTCCACGTACCCCTAAGAAGATTTTACTTATTCCAGCTACTCTTGCTCTTCCTGTTCAGCCACAAAAAAAGAAATCCTGTTTTTTGGAAAAAAGAACCCAAACTTCAAGAGTCCACGGGTCTAGGTTTTATTGCCATTTATGTCACAGAATAGCTGAGGAAATATGACCTTTTGTACTGTAGTTTGTTCATCTATCAAATCTGGTTAGTAGTGCCTATCCAACCTACTTTATATGGCTATTAGAGTAAATGAAGACATTAATATTTATAGGCAACTCTATCAGGCACTGTATTAGACACTTTATATAAGTTATTTAATTAGGGTAAATTAGGTAAGTGTAAGCACACTTTGAAGAGTTATCATCTTACCTTTATGTTATTTTAGTGATGTGCCATAGGAGAAACTAAGTTCTAAGATTTATGTAACCTTGATTAGTAGTAGTTAAAGGGAAAGAAAAAGAAAGGAAAGGAAACAGACGTTTCAAAATCATAAACATACTAGAATATGCCTTTGGAGTAAATTGTGATGTTGTTTGGGGGTGGAAGGAATTGCCTGAACAGTGTTTAAAGGAAAATATCTATTCATGGATCTAGGGCAAAACAGAGCAGGAAACGCTGTAATGCAGAAGCTCTGGATACACAGTCCAGTGTTCAGTCAAGCCTGTGAATTTCTGTGTGAAGGCTGTCGTGTCCTGGCTAAAGGAACCAAACTGTTTGGGTTTGAATCCCAGTTCTGCTGCTAACTCACTGTGTAATGGCAGGCGAGTTGCTCAACATCTGTATTCCAATTCCTTCATCTATAAAATGATAATATTCTATCTCGTAGTATTGTTGAAAGATTAAATGGCTGTATAAAATGTATAGTGGCATGTACTATAAATGTGGTTGCACAATACCACAAATGCCCACTTGTTCTTGTGGAATTCAGTGTGTAGAACAGATAAAGTGTATACTTTTGATATATATATTAAATAATAAATTGAATATATGAGATGGTTTAGAATTGTTGGGATCAGAGAAGCAGACAGGTTTGGATGAAGGGATACATGGAACAAGATGGTTATGATTGGCCAATGATGGTTGAAACTTGGCAGTAAGTACACGGAGATTGTTATACTGTTTTCTACACTTTTGTGAACATTTGACGTTTTCCTTATTAAAAATCCTTTTAAAAAAATACCAACCTATAATCCAATAGTTTCATAGCTGCAGGCCCTCATTTCAGTTCACTTTTGCACTTGAACAATTGATGATCTGAGAAGTTGAGAGCTGATAAGATGATATAAAGTAATGTCCACCTCATAGTCATACAGCACACATACAGACATCTTAGAGAACATTTGATTCATGAAATATTTTAACTATATATTTATTTATTAATTAAATAATCTTTTCCAACTTTTTGTTCTCAAGTTGTGCTTGTTATTATAAATGTTAATTGGTAACTTGATTGAATGACTGAATGAGAAAGTGGATATTTGACAATGAGAAGAAAATGTGACTACCTTTCCAGTCAAATATAGAAAGTACGGTCACTTCTAGATAAAAAACACAAAGGTTTGTGACACAGGTAGAGACAGGATCAAGGCCTCCAGTGTGCAAATAGCATTACTTATTAACAAATCTTTAAAAGTCAAACAGTAGCTAAAATATCTTAGCTGTCATGTTTAGTATTTAGTTTATGGAACCTCACAACACTAAGCTGGAAGCTGAACTCATTTATTTTTCATACACGTTGTAAGTAACAGCACCTGTGTTTCAGGACAGAGCTGTCACATGAGGAGTTAATGAAGCTCAATTGGTAAGCAGATGTTTCTAAAAACTGTGCTGTTTCTTGATTTCATGCTGTACTCAGGTGCTGGCAGCCAATAGTTTAAAAAAAAAAAAAACCTAAGTGCAATGTTGGTGGTAAGTTATGGAAATTTTACAGTCTAAATGTTATAACTCACTTCTAATTTTCATCAAAGTAAGCTACAAGGTCTGAGACAGACCTGGGTCTGAATCCAATTTCTACCAGTCACAAGTTGTATGATTCTTGGCAAGTTTCATAATCCGTCTGAGCTGCACTTTTCTTATTTGTAAAGGGAAGTTAATACCAGTCTCCAGTGAATTGGTAAATGTTTAACAATTAGCTCTTGGGGTTAGCAAAAACGGCCTGGACTGTGGGGTTTGCAGATTTTTGTGGTGTAATTATTCCCACTATGGCTTCTTCCAAGCTACCAATGGGATGGTCCTGAACAGGGAGCTGGGGAGAGTTGGGCACCAGTCACCATGATACAGTATCACCACCAGGGAGCTGCAGTGGGCCTTAGTGACCTCAAGAACCAAGACAAGGGCCGAAGCTAGTGCAATCACTAAGAAGCAGTATGCTTTAAGGATTTCTTACTTTTGTTTTTAATATACATTACTTAATTGTGAATTTATGTAATCTGATTTTTTTCACTCCAAGTCAAGCATGTTGATAATTTGATTTTTAATAATAATGATTCCTGAAAATCTAACAGTTGGCTCTACATCCTAGTTCCAGCACACTGCTGCCCAACTCTAGCTCTTGGGTTTCCTAAACAATACTGCAATGAAGAGATTTCTCCATGATACACACCCAAATCATAGGATGTACACCTGGAACGTGACCAAGTGTACAGCCAAGTTCTTGTCAGAGTGGTCATGCCAGCCTGCCTTCCTACTAGCAGTGCCTGAGGGTTCCCACACTTCTGACAAGGTGCATCACTGAGGGATAAGTAACATTTAGATGGACACTGCAGTACCATACAGCGTTTGAAGCAACAGCTAGGTATCCAACTTGTGACATGGATGGATAAACATAGTGTCTGGTGATAAAAAGTACAGGCAGATTGAGATTTCTAGCACAATACTGCTCATTTAAATACATACAAAACAATAGACTTTTTTTCAAGAATGTTCAAATAAAAAGATGCACATCAGATGTATCTGACTGGTTGCTCATGGAGGGCAGGGAATTCATTGCATCAGTGAGCCACATTCAAGCTTGTACTACTATTGCCTCTGATAAATCTGTGCCGATTTACACATGTATCTAATTTATTTTCCAGAAAAGCCACGTGGAACCTATATTTGCTATATTGCCATAGTTAAGCAGTATTTTCAGTGTAGGAGCTACATATAGCAATTATCAAAGCTTAGACTGTCATAGCCAATTTGTCTGTATGTTGGCAGTATTTGTTATAACAATTGCAGAGCAACAAGCAATTTCATTTCTGCCTTAGGTATATCATCCCACTTAACCTTCAAAACAAAGATTTGAAGCCTAGAGGAGCCAAATATTTTACCGAAGATGAGAGTACTAGCAAGGACAAGGATAGCAGCTACCTATTAAATACAGGAGTTACCTGGTACTCTGCCAGGCGAAAGATTGATGTGGACTTTGCTGGGTAAATATGAGACCCCTGGGCTCTACGTCTTCATTACTCTTTCATGCATTCTTTGTCCCAAGGCAGAAAGCAAATATAACAATGATTAACCTATAAGTATGAATTATTTTATATTTATGGAATAGAGCTGGTAAGGACCTTGGAGATTTTAGAAAAACCCTTGTTTTTTTTCTTTTTTAGTTGGAGTCTCAACCATCACCCAGGCTGGCATGCAATGTCATGCTCACGGCCACCCCAGTGTTGACCTGCTGGGCTCAGGTGATCCATCCGCCTCAACTATCCAAGTAGCTGGGACTACAGGCATGCACTACCACACCCAGCTTGCACTACCACATCTGTGGGCTCAGGCAATTCCCTCACCTCAGCCTCCCAAAGTGCTGGGGATTACAGGCTTGAGCCACTGCACCCGGACAACCCCTTGGTTTTACTTACATGTTTAGAATAACAAGATTTAGAAAACTCAAGTCTTCAAATTTTTCTAAGGTCACACAGAAAATTATGCTAATAGCCAGGATAGGAAACCTGGTTTTCTAAGTCTTAGTCCAGGTGTAGCATACTAAAATCAAATCGACTTTTAAGACTCTAGAGAGACAGGACCATAGTGTAGCTGTAAAGTTCAGACTTGCTACTGGACATTCCCACCTAAGCCACGTTTTCCTCAGTCATACAATGGAGATGAGATCTAACTCATAAACTTGTTGCAAAGATCATTCACTCATGCCTTTATGCATTAATTCAACAAATATTTGTGGAAACAACTTCTATGTTGCAGGCACTGTTTTAGACACAAGGATATAGTAGTGAGTATATCAAAATCCCTGCACTTGAGGAACTTACACTGTAGCAAACATAGTCAAGTAGATAAATGAATATGTCAATTAGTCAATCAATTAGTGTTATAAAAAAATAAGCCCAAGGTAAGGAAATAAAGAGTTATTGAAAAGAATGCATTTTTAGATAAGGAGGTCAAGTGTACATATTTAAGAAAGTAGGATTTTTATCTGAGACCCAAGTAAAATGAGGGAGCAAGACATGCTAAAGACTGGAGGAAGAACATTTTAAGGAAAGAACAGCAAGAAAAAAGCTCTAAGGTAGTAATAAACTTGACCTGTTTCAAAAAGAGCTTTGTAGGGGAACATAGAGAGATTAAGTATAATAGGAGATGAATTCAGTGAGATAAGCAGATTATGATAAGGCCTTATAATTGATGGTACACAGTTAGAAAACCATTATAAATTTTGAACAGAGAATTGACATCATATCTGATTTACATTTTTTAAAAGATGACTGATTAGATTGTGGGAGACAAAAAGTAGAAATATGCAGGCTGGTTAAGAGGCAGTTACAGGCCAGGCTCTGTGGCTTAGTCTGTAATCCCAGCACTTTGAGAAGCCAAGGCGAGTAGATTGCCTGAGCCTGTGGGTTTATGACCAGCTTGGGCAACTTGGCAAGACCTTGTCTCTACAATAAATAAAAATTTAGTTGGGCGTGGTAACTCATGCCTGTAGTTCCAGCTACTTGGAAGACAGGCGGAAGGATCACCAGAGCCCAGCAAGTTGACAATGGAGTGGCCATGAGCATGCCACTGCACTCCAGCCTGGATGACAGAGTGAGACTCCAACTGAAAAACAAGAGACAGTTACAGTATTCCATATAAAGAGATGATGGTGGCTTGGGTAGGAGAGGTAGAGGTGGAAGTTCTGAGTTGATCTGAACAATGGATAATTGGTTATCTGTCTACCAAGCTGGCTAAATTATGCTTCTATTTACTACAAGGAGAAGGATTGGGGGAAAGCAGGATTTTTACATATAGAGAGGTATGGATAGGGAAGGAAGCTTTCTGCTTTAGACATGTTGAGTTTGAAAAGGTTCTTAGACGTCCAAGAATAAAGATGTCAGGTAAGCAATGGGGTGCATCTCTCAATTACATGGAAGAGGATAAAGCTCCCAACATGTAAATTTGAATTCCCACCTAACATATAAATTTGAACATAATCTATGTTTATATGTTGTTAATGCAGATACAGAAGGCAAGATATCCAAAGACCAAATCTGAAAGCACTCTAGTAGAGGTCAGAAAAACAAAGAAATCAGCAAACAATACTGAAAAGAAGAGATTAGTGAAGTCTGAGGCAAATCAGGAAATGGTGGTGTCCTGAAAGCCAAGTAAAGAAAGATTTTCAAAGGGAAAATGTGATCAACTGTGTCAAATTATCCTGAAAGGTACACTAAGGTGGGATTTGACCATTAGCAAGATGGACGCCATTGACGACCTTAACAAGGGTTGTTTCAGTTGGAGGGTGGGTAAGAAAGCTTGCTTAGAGTGTGCTGATTGAATGATACCTGGATACAGATAATTCTTTCAAGGAGATTCCGTTTTAAGGAGGTACAGAGAAATGGATGATAACTAAGAAGGGACTGTGGAGACCAGGAATGACGTGCTAGATATTGTTCCCTATTCTTCCTTCTCCATCTGATTTGTGTCCTTGCAGTGCGTAAGAGGAGGTGGAGTTTGTGTCTCATGATGTTGGGCTTAGTTCATGACTTGATTTGGAGTGTTACAATGCGTGCCACAAGCAAAGGCCTTAAATGTGTTTGAGCTGTTGGCCTCTTGTGGTCCTGTGGGAGAAAAAGCCCTGAATAGCTTGCTGGTCCAGAGAAAGTCTGGAGACATGTGGAGAAGACCTGGACCTAACCTGGACCTGGAGGCAAGTTCAGCCTGAAGTGGAGCACCCTGGAAGATCGTGGGCCCATAAATGAGAAAAATAAATGCTTCTTGTTGCAACTCATTGATTTATTACACAGAAAAACCTGACAAGGCTAAGCTCCCCTGTGATGTGCATATCACAAGTACTTGCTCAGTATTCTGTCTTCCCCCACTTCATACCCTCAGCTCTTTGAAGGGTTTTGGCTGTGTCTCTCTTATTGATGGTTATATCCTCAGTGCTTGGCACATAGTAGGGCTCAATAAATATTTATTGAATAGAAAGGATAAAGTACAATGATTTAAGCTTGGGAAACATCAATCAGCAGGTATTTCTAGACACACCGGGCTCTGTATCTCAGTAGGGATAGTGGTGTATGTTGTTGACTTTTTCCACAGTCATCATTAGTCCTCTCGAAGGTGAAAGACCGAAAAGGACTGTAACATATGACCCTCCTCCAGTGTCTGCCCATCCACACTGTCAGAATCTTAAGTATCCTTCAAGACCAACCTCAATTCCTACCCAAGGAAGCCTCCCAAATCCCAGATCCGGCTGGAATTTTTCCTCTTAGCATTCACAGCAGTTAACACCTATCTTGCAGCCTTCATTGGATTTTTAAATTTGAAGTATTTTCTCATTTAAATAATGCCCTTTCCCTCCTTACACATTAGTCTGCTTTTTGTATCTCCCTAGAATCTAGCCCAGTGTGGCACACTTAATATATCTCAATAAATGCTTTTTCATGAATAAGTGACTGAATAAATGAACGGACAAATCATTTACTTTGTATTCCTCTCAGCATTTAGTACTACTTTGCACATCATAGGCACTCAAGAACTCTGACATTCCCCTCCCAACCCCCACCTCTGCAACTTCTCCAATATTTGGGAGAGAAAGTCCAGTCAGTTGGATGATTCCTGAGTGACTCTCCAACAGAGAACAGATAGACATGGGATAAATACAGCCCTTGCTTACTCTAATCCCTTGTAATCTGGCCCTACCTGATAACATTATTCTGTCTACTGATTCAATGGTCTTGTTCTGGCTTTCTTCCCTGTGGACCTTTCTTTAGCATTATATGTTATTTTTAATCCATGATAAACGGTTTGAATTCAGTAGTAGAGTTTCCCCAAACTCTGCAGTTTCTTAATTTTTTCCCCCAAATGAATAATGATGTTATTGTCTATGGTCATAGTGGTCATATACTAAACTCCAACTTTCTTTCTATACCGCCCTCATCCCTCCCACCTAAGTTTTGACCTACTATTAAGATATCAGGGTTGAGCAGATGTTTAGTGTTCCAGATATTAAGAATCCTGGGGTGCCAGGCCTTTCGGTGGTGGAAGAAGAAGCAAACTGGGATTTATATCAAGGTAGCTGTCTATGAGGTATAATTCATGAGAACCCCAAAGCCCACCTGGTGCAGTAGAATGTTGTTGCAAGCACTGGGCTTAACCCTTCTCCCATTTAATCATTTCTGAACTCCACTTTCTTGAACTGTAAAATGGAAATTCTACTTACCACTCAGGTCTAGGAAGATCAGATAATCATGAGAGTTTTCATAAACTTTATAGTGCTATACAAATATAGAACAGTGACAGAGCTGTCTCCTCTACTGATAAGTCCTGCTTAGTGTCTAAATTCCAGAATTTGAGAGGCATTCCATTCCCTGAAGTCTGACTTTCATGGGTTCTGGTAGCCACTGCTATTTGTCTCTCCAGTGGTCATTTCCTTCTTTCTTGCTAACATGACTGCTTTTATTTGGGGGCAGTGATGTGCCTGGTCCCAGAGAATGAATCATGATCAGTATCAGTCACTCAAAAAAGAAAAGGAACCCTTTATGGGACTTTTGCTCTCCCAGCCTTTCATGCAACAAAGCAACCCGGTCCTGGTCAATGAGACGTGAGGACACATTCGCTGTTAAATTGCAAGAGTCAAGTTACCTCCTGGTTGTGTGAGGACACAATGGCCAGAGCTGTGGAAAGCCATTTTGCAAAATGAGGCCACAAGCCTAAGGATGGCAAGCCTAGGCAGCAAACCTCCTCTGCCCTCACTGAAACAACCAAAATCGGCTCCAGGAAAGCAAGATGCTTAGTGCTTACTCCTAAACCAAGCACAGAAAGACTAAGTAATTTGCCCAACATCACACAACTAGTATGAGGTAACGTGGGAATTTGAACCCGAGTGTGTTTTTTTTCCCCCAATTGACTGCTTTTATTTTTCTCATTGCATTTGCTCCCTTACCTATCACCCTTTTCTCAGCCCTTTTCTCTTCCTATACATTTCCTAAGCCATTGGCTCAGAATAATGCTTTCTAGCAAAGATTTCCAAATCTACATTCTATCCCCAGGCTCTCTAATAAGAGCCAATTCCTCACCTTTACATTTCTGCTGGATGGTCTCCTTGGCTGTCTTTCTAGTACATCAATCTCCAGTGTCTAAAACTGAACTCATTTCTCCCTCCAGCTGCAATTCTTGTTTCTTCTCTTGGTGTAGTACATTTTGGTTTATGGAACCTCAATATTCCTAGTCACCATATGGTGATGAGGACAGAACATGGGTTTTGAAATCAGACAGATTTGGCTTCCAATTCATCCGTGGTCAGTTGAAGAATTATTAGGAGTATTGACGAAATAAATCTTTGTTGCGCTTCCAAGAAAAATAACCAAAGCCACAGTGCTGACTTGAACTGCCAAGGAAGATGCTGGCTCCCACAGGACCACTGTCTTACTTGGGAGGGAAACCAGCATCGTCAGGAAGTAGCCATGGCCACTGGCAGCTCCAGGCCTGTGACTGTCTGCTACAGTTCACCCCAGCAAACTAGAGACCCTACTCCATATCCCATCCCAAGCCTGTTTCTCTTTCCATTAAATCAATAGTATCCTGCAGCAACCACTAATTCCATTGTCTTTCCAGTCATCCTACAATCTAAAGTACCAGAAATATACCAGGAGCATGCCCTTTGTGCCCTGGTATCCCAACCCAGTTCGTTGCCACTGACAGTTGTTACAATTCCACAAGGGACTTTGGGGCCTCTAGTCACCATAAGTGATGGGATCCTCATTGCCAGCCAGCCAGTGAGTGGTCTGTCTCTAAAATCCTGTTTTAGTGTCTGCTTCCTAGGACCACTTATCCTACCAACTGCCTTCCACCAGGATTCCCATAAACAGATGCTGAACCAGAGTCAACCACAGAAAGTTTACTCAAGTGCTTCAGGAGATACACCTCCAAAGAAGTAAGGAAGGCAGGAACGGACAGAGGAAGTGACTGACCTCAGCCAAGCCAGCACCTTCATACACATGTGCATTCCTGTCCACCATAGATGTTTTCAGCGCCTCCATGTCTACTGGATTCTGTGGCCCACGTGGAAGAGCAGCTTGCACAACAACTGAACTTGATAGACAGCTGCTGTCACTCCAGGTGTGTCTCAAACCTGGCAGGTTTTCAGGACCCTCAGGAAGCTGTGGAGCAGTGTTGGCCCTTCACTTGCTGAAATTGAAGGAAGGAGGCCAGTCGTTGGCTACGGGCTGCTCTCTAGGAAGAAGCATGACCTCAGGGTGGTAGTTGCAGTTCCCAAGGAGGGATGCAGCTGTGAAAATCAGCAGCAGTGTACCCTGAATCAAGGTGGTGTGTAGGCCCTGAGAAGGAATTCGGGGTGGAGTGCCACAGGATCATTTTACATGAGCATTCTACTTTAAATGCAGGAGCTATCACCATACTGAAGAGTGGGAAGAACAGTGGGTTTGTCACTGGGACCTGCGTTTGTGTTCCATTTCCCAGACTAACTCAAGATGTGACTGTGTTCACTTCACCTTCCTGAACTTTTGATCCCTCATTTGAGAAATTGGTATGATCAGAAGAACACCTTGCTCTGGCGCTGCACATGGCCAAAGTTAAACCACATGAGAATCTGGAGGTGAGAGCCTGTGATAAAATATTGTACAAATGAAGGATTTTTTTTAGTGGGGTCTGATTCCAAAGACATGCACACAGAAATGATGAGTTCTAGAGCAGATCTCATTACATTTTAGGTCAGAGTTTAAGCTGGGAGTTTTTTGCAGAGTAGGAGAGTGTGTCTTATCTTTGTGCTTCCAGGAAAAGAGGACTTGTGGGAATAGAGATCTATTCCGACAAGGAAGGATGAAACTTGGTGAAGAAAAGAAAGACCAGAAGAAGTAAGAGATGGGATCCCAGTGAGAAAAAAGAAGAAAGTGAAAGCAACATTTAAACAACTACTGTGTCCTGGGTGCTAGGGTTGGACTTGTACCTACCTACGCTCTCTCTCCATGAGGGAGGTGATTCTAGTAGGAGACTTTTAGCTGCAAGTGAAAAGAAATCCAATTATCTTAAGCACAAAAGAACTCAGACTAGCTTAAGAAAAACACGAATGCCAACACAAATGCCAACAGCAGGAATGTATTTTTTGAAGGTAGGATGGGCTTCAGGAATCACTTGTTTCTGTGACTCACATGATGTCTCCAAGACCTGAGCTCTGTGTCATCACCTCCTAGCTCTGCCTTCCACTGCCCTGGCTTTGTTCTAAGTCTGCATGTGTTGACAAAGACAGAGGTGGCAGCAGCTCAAGCCTTTCCCTCCATTCAGCTTCAGATCCATCGGGAAAGAGGACTTACTCCATCCTCCCTCCTGGCCGAGATCTTGCCCTCGGCACCTCTCATCAGATCGCAAACCTTCCCTGACCCAGCACCTGTGATCCCGGGAATATGATGTGCATATGGTCTCCATGGAGCCCATGGACTGAGAGTTGATGAGCAGATGCCTCTCCAGGGGATGCAAGTTTCAAAGAAGGGTGATGTTGACGGATACTGCACAGCCACAGATGACCATGGCAGAGGACTCGTTCCATTCTAGAGTTGAGAAAACTGGTGCTGGCCGAGACTGAGTGACTTGTTCAGGACACACTTTCTCTTAATAGCTGTTGGAAGGAACGCATGAATGAGACATTACTTGAAGTGGGTTTTTCTGGAATTTGAAGCGCAGTCTGTATGGCCTGCTGCCGTGTGCATGTCCTTTGCTGTGTACTGATTGTGTGACCTCGGCCTAATCATCCACCTCTTTTAAACTTTGTCCCCTCATCTAGCTCTGAAAGTTGACAACTCTACCTTGAGGATACTTACCATGAGATGAGATATATTAGCAAAATCCAGTCATGCCATAAGTGTTGCGAAGTATCTGGCTCGCTCTCTCTTTAGTATTTGTTCCAAGTGAGAATGAGCACGTTCTGCTTTGCCCTCATCTTACTTCTTAGGTTCCCTTTGCCTTATTTATGCACAGGGGCCCTATTTCTCATCCTGCACATAGGAGATAATGGAGGCTTTGGCCTGGAGCATGTAGTTCATTTAGCAGTTCAAATCCTCTTCCTCCTTCATCCTGCTTCCCCAGTTACCATTGTTCTGTGCTTCATTATAAAACAAATACTTCTTTCCACTATATTGACCCCAAATATTTCATCAATTCACTTGTGTCACTGAAAGCCAAGTGTTTATTCAGGCTGGCTACAAACAAAGGCTACTTTGTGAGGCTGTGGCTGCAGACAGAGCCAGATTACCTTGTACAGGACTGGTGGTTTTTTATTTTTTAAAATGGCCATGTTTTTTTAAACGCAATATGTTGATGACACATGATTATGCCACCCTTACAAATAGTCTGTTGTTTTCATCTACGTTTACTTCTAGTTTTGTCTGTGTTTTTTAACGATATTATATTGTTGTAGTATTATGTAGTTATAATTTTATATGTTATCTTACTTCAAATATTGTTTTCGTTCTGTTAACCTGGACTTCATAATTTTCATTGTCGCTTTATATTCAACAGGTATTTTTTGGTCCATTCAGCAGATCTTTGTTTAATAACTACTTAACTATTCCTCTAGCATTACTTCTAGTTGTTATTCTTACAAATAACGTGATACATATCTTTGTGTGCATACCTCTCCTGATCTTTTGGATTATTTTCTTAGAATAAGTTCCCTGAAGTAAGATCATTAGAGCGAGAATTTTAATAGCTCTTAAAGCTAACAGCCAACCATGTGCGAGTGTTATCAGTGAACCTGTTTTCTCACAATCCTAGTCACTCATGAGATGAAATTTATACTGTTTTTGGTAAATAAAGGACCTCTCCATGAGTCAGCTTTTGACTATCTCTCCCTCCTGATTTCTCAGTGCTCCCCAACATTCCATTTCCCCCCATTCCCATCCAAGCAAAGTGTAGATAGTGTTTGTTTGTTTGTTTGTTTGTTTGTTTCAGAGACAGAGTCTCACTCTGTCACCCAGGATGCTAGAGGGCAGTGATGCTATCATAGCTCACTGTAACCTTGAACTTTTGGGCCCAAGTGATCTCCCATCTCAGCCTCCTGAAAGAGATAGATTTTTACATGCAGGTTACCTTATCTTGAACATGAACTTTCTGTTATCATTGGTGCGCTCCTGGAGTAGCATGCTGGATAAATGGCCAAAAGCCACTATCAACCATCATGCTTTTTCTCAGAACTATGTGCTAAATTGTGTACCCCCACCCCAAATTCACATGCTGAAACTCTAACTTCCAATGTGATGGTATTTGGAGATGGGGCCTTGCTTGGATAGGTGATGAGGTTTAGATGAGGTCATGAGGGTGGGGCCTTCATGATGGGATTATAAGAAGACACACCAGAGAGCTTACTCTCTCTGTCTCTGTTTCTGTGTCTCTCTTTCTGACTCTCTCTGTCTCTCCCTGCTTCTGTCTGTCTCTTTGACTCTCCCTGTCTCTCTCTCTGCCTCTGTCTCTCTGTCTCTCTGTCTATCTATCTCTCTCTCTCTTTGCTGTGTGAAGACTGCCCGATGATGGCCATCTGCAAACCTGGAAGCAAGTCCCCACCAGATGCTCAATCTGCCAGAACCTTGATCGTGGACTTGTCAGCCACCAGAACTGTGAGAAATAAATGTCTACCGGTTAAACCACCTAGTCTATGTTTTTTGTTAGCAGCCCAAGCCAACATACACACTCAGGATCCATACATTTGCAATGTTATTAGATAACTAAATAGATCACTTAGAACTTGTGTTTCCACATTTCTTATTCATGACAGCCTTGTAAATATGCCCATTTTATAGAACAGTAAAGGTCAACAGGGACAACTTGGAGGTCTCTGAGAAGTTCGAGATGGCTCAAGGGCAAGGAGTGCCATTAAAGCAAAGTCACAGGACAGATGGGAGGACTCCAGAGGTCAGCACATGGTGGCTTTCTGTGCCAGGTTCAGGAGTTTGGCATTGGCCTAGAGTCTGGAGTTTGAAAGTAAAGGAGTAACATGGTCAGATGAACATGTTAGAGAGAGTTCAGTCAGCAGTGTGGGCTGGAAGCAGGGGTCCCAACCAGGAGACCTGCAAAAGTAAGAGATGAAGGCCTGATAAAATGCAAAACACTAGGAATGAAGGAAGACAAAGTCAAGGGACACCTTAGAGATGATTTAGCCTAACCCCGTCATTTGATACATGAAGAAACTAAGGAGTGGAGAGAAGACAGAAATGTGTCCAGGCACTCCAGCTGATTCAAGAATGTATTCCACAAATGTGTATTGAATCCACCTTGAGCCAGGCACTGTGCTGAGCACTGGAAACGGATTCCCTGGTGTGCAAGAGATGGGCTCTTGGTTCATCAATTATTGAGGGAGATATATATTTACAAAGTAAGTGATTATACCGGTGCTCCAGTACTTCAAAGGAGATGCATGGAGTTCATTCAAGTCCAGATGTTTGGTGCTTGGTGGACCAAGGTTCTGGTCAGGGTATCTGGACTCAAAAACCAGTGCTTCCTCCACCTACCTAGGGCCTCTCGGCTGCCTTATTTCATGGGTACGTTAATGATCATCTGGGGTTGCTAATTTGTGTATCAGAGTAGAAACTCCCAAGGGGGAAGCCAGTCATATGTAACTCTTGTGTGCATAATCTGACAGCTTAACTAATGTTATATGATGATATTAAGAGTAATAATGGTCTGGGGATATTGGCTCACTCCTGTGATCCCAGAGCTTTGGAGACCAAGGGAGGAGTAGCATTTGAGGCCAGAAGTTAGAGATCAGCCTGGGCAACATAGTGAGACCACATCTTTAAAAAAACATTTTTTAAAAAAAATTAGCTGGGTATGGTGCCACACACTGGTAGTCCTAGCTACTCTGGAGGCTGAAGCAGGAGAATCCCTTGAGTACAAGAGTTTGAGGCTGCAGTGAGCTATGATTAAGCCACTGCACTCCAATCTCGGTGTCAGAGCGAGAACTTGTCTCTATAAGAAAGTAAAGAATAATAACGCACTCATTTAAACTGCTGAATACACCAATAAATATGAATTTTTTATAAAAATATTTCACCATCATGGCTACCTTAATTAATTACAATATTTTTGAAGGCACAAAGGAAAATTATTTTATCCCAATATACTTCTTCCTGGGAAAAATAAAGCCTGAGTGTGTATGTCACAACTGGTTGTCCTTTCCTTCAACTAGATGTTTCCCTGGGTTCTTTAGTCGAGCATCTTGATTATACCACATGATTCCTATTTTTCTGTTGCTAGTCAAGATTTCTTTGGAGGAAACAAAGAGAAGTAAAGAAGCATTTAGTGATACTGCAGTGTGCAAAGTATTTTTCGTCTGTACTGTCTCATTTAATTTTTACAACTGTGTGGATGTTTCAGTTCTGGAGGAGGCCACACAGGTATTACAAGGCAGAGCTGAGTTTTGGGAGCCTAATTTTTGATAATCTGCACTTATTGAGAGCTTATGGTTTGCCTTGGATTGGTGTCATTAGTAAGACACTAGGTCAACACTAAATGAGATTCAAAAGCAGCATAAATCAAAGGTGCATTGATTCATAATAGAGACCATACTTCTAATCTGTTTCCCCGTCTCTCTCTAAGTTTTTGACACATTATAACAAGTGCCACTTAAGACTTTTTTCCATCTTTTCCCTACAAACCCCAAATTCTCCTCTCAAAGTCAATGGAAGGAATCGTAGGTGAGAAGACTTTCGCAGTGAGAGTTTTGATGGGAGGAGTTAACTCTGAGTTCAGTCCAGCTTTGCTTAAAATCAGAAAAGCCATTTCAGTGGTCAAGGCAGATACATAACTAGTGGGGAGATGTCCAGAGATTGGTGAGGGGAATAAATGTTGAAGAAGAAAAAGTACAAACTATTCCAAAAGGGAAAGAGAGCGGCAACAGGCACTAGCTGGAGATATGAGGGGGGGCTTTCTGCAGATTCAGCTTTGTTGCCACGGTGGCTGACATGGTAGTAGAGGTTCAATGTTTTTTTAAACTACTTGACTGAATAAATCAAGGAAAGTAGGAGTAGGATGAGGTTATTTAAATACCAGGAGGAGGAAGACAAGACAGTTTTATAACTGGATATGATTGTAAAACTAAGGCTCCAAATTTCTGGATGAATCCCTGTGGGACACAGTCTTTGTAGCCCTGGCCTTTGAGTGAATGCAGCTTCCTGTGGAAGGAGCTGAGTTGAAGGGACCAAACTCAACCTATTTCTCGCTTTTTTCCCTCCTGGTCTGAGCTTCAGCCCATGCCCAGGACTCTTCCAGGTATTTGAAGTTTACCGGGCAGTCCAATCTATCTCAAGTCCCCCACTGCCGTCACATTCCCCCACCTGACGCCACTTGATCTCTCGTTGCCCTGCTTCCAGCTCCTAAAATCAATCTTCATTTGAGGTAAGAGAGATTTCAAGTATCTCCAGTTACATCTCTCAGGGTCATTCTTACCTTTTATCAGACTCTGACATAGTGTCCCATTCTAACTCATATTGTACTGTGGACCCAGAGGTCACATGTTCCTGCTGCTGTTCCATTTTTGGACTGTGTTTCTGCCTTGTTCTAGTCAACTCCCTTTCCCCTACCCCAACTCACACATACAAGCTTGTGTCCTGATACTACACTTGTAAAGGCTCTGATCCTGCTGAGGTCCTTTGCTCTCCATATTGTCTGTGCATTAGGATTCTCTGACATTTGGTCTTAGACACCCCATTGAAAAGGGTGAGAACATGTATTCAGACTACTTGCATCTCACCCCAACCCTGCCTCCTTTCAGCACTTAGCACTGATGCGAGGTTTCAAAACCCTGTTTGGCCATTTTGAATAGGCTTATTTTGGGTCCCAGCCACCCTTTTTCTACCCTTTCCTGCTGCAGCTAATTGTTTAAGTCTGGAGCATGGAAAAAATGTTTTTACCAAGTGTTAAATAAAAACAGATATTTCCTGAAAATAATTTAATGTGATTCACCATATTTACAAACTAAAGAAAAACTAAGGGATGATCTTGGTTGATGCAGAATAAGTATTCGATGAAATTCAATATACGTCTCCTTTATAGATAGAAGGAAATTCTTAATTTGATAAAGCATATCAACACAAAATCTACAGTAAACCTTATACTAAATGGTAAAACATTAAAATATTTCTCTCTAGTACACATGGTTATTAGCTCAATTTAGCCTTTCTGCAATGTATACATATTTCAAAATAACATGCTATACATGATAAATATGTACAATTTTTATTTGTCAATAACATAGATGTAGAATGTCTTTTAAAAAGATTTCCTTTTGAGATTGGAAGCAAGTCTATACTTCTAGTCAACATTGACTGGAGGTCCTACCCAGTGAAATAAAGAAGGCAAATCAATCTAAGGCACAAGGATTGGAAGAAAAGAGCTATGATTTTTCTCAAATGCTATTATGTGTACATTAAAAACATTTTTAAAATCTACATTTAAGCTACTATTGATAACAAAAATATCAATATACAAAAACCATCGTACTTTTCTATTCCAGAAAAAAAAAAAAGTTAAATGCAGAATTTAAAAAGAGATATTAATTATAGTATAATTTTTTTTTTCTTTTTTAGAAATGAGGTCTCACCAAGTTGCCCAGGCTAGTCTCGAACCCCTGGGCTCAGGCAATCCTCTTGCCTCAACCTCCCAAAGTGTTGGGTATAGTATAATTTTAAAAGTATTAATTACTTAGGAATAAATCTATACATAGATGCACAAGGTCTCTAAAGGTAAAAAATGAAAACATACTGAGAGATTTTTAAAATATCTAAATAAAAGACAGACCATGTTCATAGATTAGAAAAATTAATATTTTTAAAATGTCAGTTCCTTCCAAAACTGATCTGTGGAGTTAGTGCAACCCCAATCAAAATTCCAATAGATTTTATTTTGTGAAATTTGACAAACTACTTTTTGAAGAAAAATGTAGGAGGATTTGTTTTATCAACTATAAAGATGTATCATATTTTAGTTATCAAAATGATGTGGTATTTTTGAAAAAATTTAAGAAAAATAGACCTCATGTAGTACTTTTAGAGTGTATAAAAATGAGGGAAATGAAAAATGAAATAAGATAAAAAAAGACCAATGAATCACAATAAAGAACTTAGAAACAGACCTCACATACATGGACTTGATTTATGACAGAAATGGTTGTAGATAAAAGATGATAGGACAATTAGATATCTCTATTAGAAAAATTGAGATTATACCCCTTTCTCACACTCTATGTGAAATCAATTCCAGGAGGATTAAAGACTGCTATGGTCTGAATGTTGGTGTCCCCCCAGATTTCTATATTGGAACTTGACACCCAACGTGATGGGGCTGAGAGTTGGGGCCCTCAGGAGGTGATTAAGTCATAAGGACTCCACCTTCATGAGCTGTATTAGTCACCTTTTAAAAGAGGCCCAAGCACCCTTACTTCTTCTACCACATGGGTGCACAGAAGACAATGTCTATGAGGAACAGGACTTCGCCAGACACTACATCTGCTAGCACCTTGATCTTTAACTTCTCAGCCTTCAGAACTGTGAGCAATACATTTCTGTTGTGTATAAATTACCCCATCAAAGGTATTTTGTTATAGTAACTGAATGGAACAAGACAAAGACCTAATAAGAAAAGTTAAATACTAAGCTTTTAGAAGATAGAATAAGAGAATATCTTTATAAGTTGAGACTAGATGTCTTATATAGACTAGAAAAAAACACTAAACATAAAGGAAAAGGAGTAAATTGGGTTATAGTAAAAGTTAAAGTGTAGGTTCATCACAAGATGCCATAAAAATAGTTAAAATACAAGCCACAGAGTGGGATAACATATTTGTCAGTTATATGCAACAGTATGATTAGTCTTACAAATTAAAAAAGTCACAAAAAAATAATACACTATAGTTCCATTTTTAAGTAGTTTAGGAAAAAAACTAATATATATGGTTTAACCATCTTCAGGCAATAAAACAGCAAAGAAAAGTAAGAACATTATTACTACAAAAGGAAAATGGTTATTTCCAGAGGACCAAGAGAGGGGACTTCTGTAGTCCATTTAATGTTCTGTTTCTTGGGTGACTGCATGAGTGTTCACTTAACAACCATATGCTAAATTGTATATATGCATTTTATGCACTTGTCTGTGTAATATATTTTAAATGAAAAAATACTTTAAAACTACCAAAACCCCTGATATTTCTGACACCCAATAAATATTTGACATTATGATGAAAAGGACAGATCTACCTAGCTGAACAAACTGTACACATTTATTATGAGAAATAAGCTTTGCTTCTTGTTATCCTCACATCACTAATTGTGGGCTTCGTCAAAACCAAAGCCCAGGTGACTGTCAACAGGCACCAGAGACCAGAGATGCTTCAGATTAATTTACATCTCTTTTGGTCTACTCAGACCTTAATATGATGATGATGCCTTTAGTATAATAAAAAAGAAATTAGACACACAAAATTACAGGGCCTCAGAAAAAGTAAGGAAAAGATTATCTCAGGATAAGAACAAAGGAAAACAGGTGGCTTCTACTCCATCACAGCCGACCTGAAGATTGTGATTTACGGATATTTAGTTCTTTACAGTTACAAATCCCATAAATGTATTTCACAAGTTTAGTATGTATATTTGGCCATATTTTGGAGGATGTGAGTTACAAATAACAGTGGCTAAAAATGTTGTTAGGACTTGCTGGTTTTGTTTTGAATTAAAAGGAAAATATTAAATTTTTAAAAATCTATTAGAAAAAATATTCATATAAGCTGATTATTAATATACATAAGATTTCAGAAAGGACACCTAAGCAAGTTTTCTAAACAGATCTTTAGAAGTTATATTCCAGGAACAAATTATAACAGCATCAACCCCTGATAAAACATTAGGCTATGATTTTTTAACTGATAGTTTATGATCATTAATAATGACTATGAATCAGTATGACTTTTCCAGGCAAAGATTAGTTATCATTAATTTCATCTGCATTTTAAGAGAATTACTAGGTTCATGAGTAAAGAGAATGTAATAGACATATATCTCAATTTTCACAAAGCATGGATGCTAGTTCAATTATGAGATTAATAAGTTTTTTTAAATTGTCAGACTTCTCAAAAGAAGACATATGGACAGCCAACAGACACATGAAAAAGTGCTTAGTCTCACGTATCATCAGAGAAACGCAAATCAAAACTACATTGAGATACCACCTAACCCCAGTAAGAATGGCCATCATTAATAAAACAAAAAACAACAGATGCTGACAAGGATGCAGGGAAAAGGGAATGCTTTTCCCCACTGCTGGTGGGGATGAAAACTAGTTCAACCTCTAGAAAACAGTGTGACGATTCCTAAAAGAACTAGAAACTGACCTTCCACATGACCCAGCAATCCCCCTACTGGGAATATGCCTGGAGGAGCTCAAAAAAGATACCTGCACACACATGTTTATTGCAGCACTATTCACAATAGCAAAAACATGGAACCAACTTTGCTGCCCATTGAAGCTGGACTGGATTAAAAAAAATGTGGTACATATACACGATAGAATATGATGCAGCCATAAAGATGAACAAACATATGGACTTTGCAGCAACTTTGATGGATTTGGAGTCTATAATACTCAGTGATTTATCACAGAAACAAGGAACTGAGTACCATATGTTCTCAATTGTAATGGACCCTGAATATTTACCATAATACTATAAGAAAGAACTTGGCAGTAATGGGACACTGCTGGGGGTGGGGTGGGGTGGAGGGTGGCACATATCAATAAAGGTACCTGATCTTAAACCAGACGAAATGGGGACTAAAAGGAGGCCCAAACTTTACCTGTATGATGACCACTTGTATACCTAATCCTGAATTGTACCCCACATCTTTAAAATAAAAATATTAAAAAACAAATTAAACATTTAAAAAATTGTCAGGTTTTTGAACTTGTCACATCGACCTCAAAGAACTCTTGTCACATCGACCTCAAAGAACATGAGAGTGGCTGTCAGAAGGAATAAATTATTTTCACTGTTTCATTCACTGGTCACTTTTCCAATGTGCTGCAAAAAAACAGAGTTAAGATGAAATTCATAAAATGGTAGATTTCAAATCAAGACTTTTTATAATCAAGGCCGATGAACCCTGGAAGGGGCTTCCTTGTAAAATATTAGGCAGAATTCTAGAGAGAGAAGAGTACGTGCAAAGGGACTGAAGTGAGAAAGTGTCTCATAAATGGAAAACAGCAAAGGCTTTGGAACCAGACAGACTGCAACTAATTCTACCTTTCTGTACAAAATAGTTCTGTGACTGAGCAAGTTACTTAATCTCTCTGAGCTTCTGTTTCCTTATTTATAAAGTGGAAATAATAATAGTAATATACTTCTCTCACAAGACATTTTAAATGATTAAATAAAATACAGGTAGTCCTATTATTGATAATTCCCTTCAGTGGAAACTTAGATCTCAAGCCTGCAAGGCAGCAGGGGAAGGGAACCTTGGCTTTATATCCCTTAATAAAAGCTCCTTTGCCTAGAAATCATATTTGCCTATGTAGAATATTACTGTAAAAATTGGTGAGTACATGGCACTCAGTGCTAACCAAAATAGGCAAAAGAAGGTTGGGATTTCATGTCCTCATTGGCTCGCATTTTCTCCTTTTCTGTCATGGAGACAGTAATAAAATCTTAGCCCTACTCTCACCCTTACCTCTCCCCTCTTTTACTAGAACATTCGCCCAGGCGTAGACTCAGGGCAGAACCTTCCTGCATAGCCAGGCAAGCCAGGCTATCTTTAAGCTCTAGGACTGTCCTAACTATTGCAGAAACTCACTCAGCAGATGGTAAGAGCAGGATGCTGCTTGGCGTTGCTCATTGTAAGGAGTAAAAAGAGGGAAATATGGTAGGCAAAAGTTCAAGGTTCACCACCCCTAGAGTAAATGTCCTATATAAATCCCTTCCTCTGGGTGTAGGCAGGACTACAAATATGGTGGATTTTATTCCCCCAAATAGGTAAAGGGTAAAGAGGTTTCGCAGATATAATTAAGATCATCGGTTGACTTTGAGTGAGTCAAAAGAGAGATCATTTTGGGTGGGCGTGAGCAAATCAGGCGAGCCCTTAAAAGGGACTAAGCCTTTCTTGAAGGAAAAGGTGTGAAGGGCAAAATATTTTCATACTGGCTTTAAAGAAGTGAACTGCTGTGTTGCCAGGGGACCTATGGAGGGAGCAATGTGGCTGGGAACTCTTGGCCTCCAGGAGTTGAAAGTGGCCCCCCAGTCAACAGCCAGCAAGAAAATGAGGGCCTCAGTCATACAGTCCTAAGGAAATGAATTCTGCCAACCATCAGTGAACTTGGAAGACCTTGAGCCTTAGATGGGAATGCAACCTGGCTGACACCATTTTAGCCTGGTAAGACCCTGTCCAGAAATTCCAGTTAACTCATGCCCAGACTTCTGACCCACGGAATGTGTGAGATTATAAATGTGTTGCTTTCAGTTGCTAAGTTTGTGGTGATATATTATGTAGTAATAGAAAACAAATATGGGAGCCAGAAACCCATATTGCCTGTCCCTATCACTGTCTCATGATAGCCTGCCTGCATTTTCTATCCCATTGCAATAAGAAACCTGTGTGCCCCTTTGCCCAGCAGTCTTAGTTCTGGCAGGCCCTAGGTGGAGATACCCCCTCCCCCAGGAAGCTGGCAAGTAGAAAGAAGTGGATAAGTAGGTTCTATTCTCATCACCATGACTGGACAGGCTGGTGCAGAGGCCAAGTGACAGACAGAATACTTACACGGACAAACATCCTGGCCAGACAGCCTCCAGAGGCCCTCCTGATATCAGACTCTGTGAGGCTATGATATGCACTATTTTACAAGCAACCAACAAGTTGATTACAAAGACTTCTTATTTGTCCCCTAAAGTGACTTTTCCAAGAAATACTTCACTGCAATCAGATATGCCACTGATGACAATAAACTATATATTTTTAAAAAGTATAATCACATTTTCTATCATTTAGATTGACCTTTGTCACAAGTAGTCCAAGTCAGTGAGGCTTCACAGTAAAACACTAGGATTCACGTGGAGCGGCCAAAGCTGCAAGCGCATGGAAATGGTCAAAGTGTGTTTGAATCTGGTTTGGCCACGTACTCTGTAGCCTTGGTTAAGTGTCACTCTCCCTATCTGCAAAGTGGGGTGAAGCCATTGGGTGAGTCCAGTGAGACCTTGAGAATGAGTGAGTCTAGCACATGCCTGAGACAGGTACACTCAGTGGTGAGTACACAGCCAGGACTGAGTGTGCAGGGATTCAGGGTGAGACAAGACATCCTTGCCCTCATAGCCTGCTGGAGAGGAGCTCAGCCCCTTAACTAGGCAATTACCACATTGGATGACAAGCAGCAAGCTCTAAGATCTTCTAACCCAGACCTGAAGGTTGGGGACATCCACCCATGGACGTGGCATCTGAGCTGAGAGCCAAAGAACACAAGCAGAAGCTAGTCGGACAAGAGAGGGAGGGAGCATGTGTTCACAGGTCTGCAGTGCCAGAGTGATGAACTCAGGGATGAAATGTGTGGGTGTCGACAAAGAGCCGGGTCCTGGTGAACATGAGTCTGGAGAGAGAGGCAGGAGTCTGGTCATGGGAAAACCTGCCATTGTGCTCGGGAATCTGATCAGAGTATGACAGGTAACTTGGAGCATTTAAAAAAGGAGAGTGATGTGATCAGCTCGAGACCCGAGAACTGCAGTTTTCACACAGTTCCCCAGAGCTCTGATGTCTCTTTGGGGTGGAGGGATAGGAGGGGAAGGGGGTCTATACCGCCCTGGTGCTGTGTCGTCCAGAGCATCGCCACTGTCACCTACTTGACACTGGGGCTTCTGGGAAGGTTTAATTTGGCGAGATGGTTCTTCTTTAAAAATAAAGTTTGAAAAACCCTTTTAAGAAAATTCCTCTGGTTGCAAAGAGGAGACTGGGTTAGAAGTAGCCAGATGGGCGCAGGGCACCCAGTTAGGAGGCTGTCCTAGTGGTCCAAGACGGGGCCACGGTCCTCAGGAGTTGGGGACAAGTCCACAGAAGGAGAGGGGTTTAGGAAGAGGACTGTGAAGGACTTACAGATTGGGTGAGAGAGGGGGTTGGGGAGGCAGAAAAAAGTGAAGATGCTATCCTTGGTTCTTTCCTGAGTGATTGGGGGAAAGGTATTATCATTCTACTGGCATCAGGGGCTGGCAAGACAGGAGCAGATGCTGAGTTAAGTTTGGACATGTTATTTATTTATTTATTTATTTGTTTATTTATTTATTTATTTATTTAGAGTCAGAGTCTCACTCTGCTCAGGCTAGAGTACAGTGACACTCTTAGGGCCACCGCAGCCTCAACTTGCTGGGTTCAGTTGTTCCTTCCAAAAATCACAGTAATTTTTTTTTTTTAGTCGGAGTGTCACTTATTTGCCCAGGTTGGAGTGCAGTGGTATGATCATGGCCACTGCAGCCTCAACCTGCTGGACTCAGGCCATCCTTCTGCCTCAGTCTTCCAAGTAGCTGGAACTACAGGCGTGCACTATCACACCCAGCTAATTTTTTTATTTATTGTAGAGACGAGGTCTCACCATGTTGCCCTGGGCTCAGGCAATCCTTTTGCCTCGGCCGCCCAAAGTGATGGGATTACAGGCTTGAGCCACCATGCCTGGCTAGGCATGTTCAATTTTGAATGTTGGCGGGACAACCAATTAGGCAGGGCATATGGATCTGGAACTAAGAGGAAAAGTCTGGACTGTGTGTGACTTTAAGAGGCCTCCACATACAGATGGTAATTGAAGCTACTGTGCATGTTTCCATCACCCAGGAAGACTGTGTATGGTGAAAACAGAGACTTAGGGGGAAGACAAATCCTGGGAAACACCTACATTTAAGAAACAGGACTGGGCTCGGTGGCTTAGCCTATAATCCCAACGCTTTGGGAGGCCAAGGTGAGTGGATTGCCTGAACCTGCAGGTTCGAGACCAGCCCGGAAACTTGGCAAGACCTCGTCTCTACAATAAATAAAAAAATTAGCTGGGCGTAGCAGCACACATCTGTAGTTCTGGCTACTTGGAAGGCTCAGGCGGAAGGATCGTTGGAGCCTAGCAAGTAGACGCTGGGGTGCCCATTGAATGTGCCACTTTACTCCAGCCTGGGCAATGGAGTGAGACTTCAACTCAAAAAGAAAAGAAAAGAAAAGAAAAGAAACAGACAGAGTCCAGGTATAGTGGCTCATGCCTGTAATCCCAACACTTTGGGAGGCCTAGGCATGAGGATTACTTGAGCCTGGGAGTTCAAGACCAGCCTGGGCAACATTGTGAGACCTCATCTCTACAAAAATTAAAAAACAAACTAAGCATACCTATAATCCCAGCTGCTTGGAAGGCTGACACAGAAGGATTGCTTTAGCCCAGAAGTTGGAGGCTGTGGTGAGCTGTGATTGTGCCACTGCACTCCAGCCTGGGAAACAGAGTAGGACCCTGACAAAAGAAGGAAGGAAGGAAGGAAGGAAGGAAGGAAGGAAGGAAGGAAGGAAGGAAGGAAGGAAGGAAGGAAGGAAAGAAAG